>NC_133334.1:189581969-189881969 GCF_042186555.1 Aquarana catesbeiana | reverse complement strand
ACCTCTGGGAAATTCTAGGATGGAAAAGGACCTAGGGGTCCTAGTAGATAAGCTAAGCAATGGCATGCAATGTCAAGCTGCTGCTAACAAAGCAAACAGAATATTGGCATGCATTAAAAAGGAGATTAATTCCAGAGATAAAACGATAATTCTCCCATTCTACAAGACTCTGGTCCAGGCCACACCTAGAGTACTGGGCATGGAGTGAGTACAAAGAAGGGCAACAAAGCTAATAAAGGGTCTGGGGGATAATAGTTATGAGGAAAGGTTGCAAGCACTGAACTTATTCTCTCTGGAGAAGAGACGCTTGAGAGGGGATATGACTTCAATATACAAAAAGCCATACTGGTGACCCCACAATAGGGATAAAACTTTTTTGAGGAAGGGAGTTTAACAAGACTCGTGGCCACTCATTAAAATTAGAAGAAAAGAGGTTTAACCTTAAACTATGTATAGGGTTTTTTACTGTAAGAGCGGCAAGGATGTGGAATTCCCTTCCACAAGTTATGTTGGGTCTTTCGGCTCTATCCATTTCGACTAGTTCTGCGCTAATGTCCCTCTTCTTACGATTGTTGACCAGTCGGCCCTGGTTCTCCAGTAAGTCCTTAAGGGTACAGCGCTTTAGCAATTCATACTGTGCTTCCATTGTCCTGTGTCCTCTTGTAGCTGTCCTGGGCTGTGGGAATGAGCCCGCTGCTTGCCACCAGTTGTAATGACATCCCGAGTATGAAAGGGGTTAATGCCATTTAGGACATTCCATACCCGAACACAAATGCAGCTACCAAACACTTCAATCAGCCGAACAAGGAACCCATACAAATAATTCTCCCCCAAGTACGAGACAAGGCTCTGTCTTGAGGTTCAAGCAGGAATGAATCTTTATTCAAACATGTGTTATACAGATCCCACTTCAAAACACTCGACCCCCCACCCCCCCACCCCCCCACCCTTGAAAAACAGAGTGGGTTAAACTGTCCAATGACAATGGACACACAGGTCAGGTGTGTTTAACTTCTCATCAGTAAACAGTCTTAACAGGGGGGCTGCTGGAGGAATCCCCCCTCCCTCTTTCCTAACAGCAAGACATTTAGACATCCCATAATAGTTGAGGCAGACAGCCACGAAAGAATACAGTCACACCCCAACCATCCCAGCAAATAGTACACAACATGAGACAGCACGCATTGTATATACACCATTGAGTCTGACTAGCACAGATCATAGTGGGGTGCTCATTCACTGTGTACCCCTATTAGTGACTCCAGTCACAATGGCATATCCAGGGTCCACAGAGTCTGTGTGTCTTGGGGGACATGGACCTGAATCTAAAAGTAGCGCCACCTCAAGGGTCCCCAGGCATGCAGCTCACAACGGAGCACCGTTCCCCCCAATTGCCAGGGCCCATAATCGCAAAAGGCTGGCATTCAGTCCCCTCCAAAAGCCTCTGTCCCAGCTAGGTCTGTCACAGCTGGCATTCAGTCCCCTCCAAAAGCCTCTGTCCCAACTAGGTCTGTCACAATGTGTATACTAGAAAAAGAGGGGAGGGACCTCTGTGTCCCATGATGTACTTCAAAAGAAAAGGATTTTACAGGTAAGCTGTTATAAAAATCCTATTTTCTTTAATTGTACATCACGGGACACAGAGCCATAGTAATTACTATGTGGGATGTCCCAGAGCAATACTAACTGAGGGGAGGGAGACACAACAAAAGTTGGGCACCATGAGATCAGAGGACTTATACTGCTGCCTGCAGTACACTGCGCCCAAAGGTGACATCCTCATGTCTTTATACATCCACCTGATAGAATCTGGTAAACGTATGCATTGAAGACCAAGTTGCGGCCTTGGAGATATGAGCCATAGAGGCTTGGTGATGCACTGCCCATGAAGCACTAACAGCCCTAGAGGAGTGTGTTTTGATTTGAGAGGGTAGAAACTGCCTCTTTAAACCATAAGCTAGAACGATTACTTGTTGAATCCATTTAGAATAGTAGATTTCCATACTGCCTGTCCTCTTTTAGGACCTTCAGGCAATACGAACAAAACATCAGTTTTCTGAATCTGAGCAGTCGTCTCTAAGTAGACTGCTCACCACATCAAGAGAATGTAGTGATTTTTCTTCCACAGAACAGGGTTCTGGAAAAAATAAAGATAGAACAATATCCTGGTTTAGATAAAAACCTGATACTACCTTCGGTAAAAAGTTAGAATGAGGACACCATACTACCTTATCCTTGTGAATAATATGGCTCTTTACAAGAAAAAGCAGCCAATTCTGATACCCTTCTTGCAGCAGATATGGTTACCAGAAAAAAATAGTTTTCTTGTCAAAAAAGGACCAAGGGAATATGTCGTATCAGTCCAAAAAAAGGCTGTTTTGTAATGCCGCCAAACTAAATTCAACTCAAAAGGGTTCAGGGGTGACCTAACCCGGGGATTAAGCCGAGTTACCCTCTGAATAAAGTTACGAACCAAAGAAAGCAAAGCAAGTGGTCATTGAAATAATACCAATAAGGCCGAGACCTGTCCTTAGAAAGCACTCAAGGCCACCTTTATTTCTCACCCCATCTGCAGAAAGTCAAGGATTCTACCTGTGACCTATTTCCTGGGGTGCAACCCCTGGTTTCACACCAGGAGACATATGCTTCCCAGACTCCAAAATATATAAATTATGGAGGCCGGCTCCTTTGCATTAACCAAGATAAAAACCACTGAACCTGATCGCACAGGTTTCTTCAGAGTGTGAGTCTCAATAGCAAAACCGTTAAATTTAACGTTTGTAAAGTAGGATGCAATACCGGGGACCTTGCGAAAGAAGGTCTGGCCGTGGCGGTAGGGTCCATGGGTCCCCTACTGTCATCTTTACGATCCCTGCATACCAAGATTCCCTGGGCCCCGCCGGAGGCCACAAGAATCACCACCTTCACTTCCTGCTTGATCCTGCGAAGAAGTCGTGGATGCAGGCAAAATAGGAGGGAATTCATAAATCAGTGAGAACCGATTCCACAGGAATAGCAAGGCATCTGTTCTGCATGCTAGCGGATCCTTTGTTTTTGACACAAAGTTGTCAATTTCTTTGTTGAACCTGGACGTAAACAGACCTATGTCTGGGATCCCCCATCTTTGACATATTGACAGGAAGATATCGGGGTGAAGGAACAGTTTTCCCAGGAACAACTGCTGGCGACTCAAGTAGTCCGCCTGCCAAATTTCTATTCCTAGAACGAAGACTGCTGATAGGATACGATTCACCTTTCTCTGGGCTGCACAACTTCTTGTGCCCCCTTGGTGATTAATATAGGCCATTGCTGTGGCATAGTCAGATTGAATCCTGGCAGGACAATACTGTAAACTGAACGTTCAGGCCCTCAGAACCAAGTGCTCTGCTTGAATTTCTAGAAAGATAATGGGCAAGGTCATTTCTGATATGGGCCACTTCCGTGGTAACTGAAGGAAGGATTTTCCCCTTTGCAGATTTTTGGATATTAACCATAAACTGAGGCTCCGGCGTATCCAGCCTACAGTACCTGGTATTTCCAGATGGGCCATCCGGGTGCTAACCAGGCCGAACCCTGCTTAGCCTCCAAGATCAGATGAGATCGGGCACTTTCAGGGTGATGTGGCCGTAGTCCTTGGAGTCAGACACATTGGGAATCTAGAGCTTAAACCCTTTGTTCCAAGCCAATAGGATAATGTTTTGCAGCAGTCTCGAATGAAACTGAGCATAAGGAATAAAGCCACCATCTTTCCCAACAACCTCATGCAAAGTTGAATAGAAGAATTCACCTTGCTTCGAGACCACCTAAATCAGTTCCTTTATGGCGCTGATCTTTGCTGGGGCAAGAATACCCTTTTCTGGGTGTACCTATGATCAGACCCAGTTATCTTAGACCTTTTTATGGTTTTAAAGAAAATTTCTCCTAGGCTGAGAAACAGGCCTAGATATTCCAGGTAGCTGAATGTGGTGACCATACTTTGGTCTAAGCGGGCTACCGACTGGACTACCAAGAACAGATTGTCCAGGTAAACCATGATCGTTATACCTTGGGTCCTTAAAGTGGAATATATATATATATATATATATATATATATATATATCACACACAATATATATATATATATATATATATATATATATATATACACATATACACATACATACAATCTCCTGCATTTATCTTTACCTGAGAAATGTCTCCCCTCTGTTATGAGAGCCAAAAAAAATGCAGATTCTGTGGGTGGGTCTGTTGTCTGGAGCTTGGTGGGTGGAGTCGTGATGTCAGTAGACTCCCCACCCACCTCTACACTACCCTTGTCAGTATGCATTTTCTCCTGTGTATATTTCTTACACTGAACTTCTGCTATGATCTCTAACATCCAGTGAAAAGACAGGAAAGTAACCACATGACTTCAGCATGCCAAATCATGCTGAGGTGTGGAACAGCCAATCCTTGCAGAGCTGCTGAAGAAAGGAGTGGGGGTGAGAATTAAAAAACAATGCATGTCTTAGGCTAGTGCACAAGATATGTAAATCACCTGTCACTCACAGCAAGGGGAAGGATTTGCCAAAGTTTTTCTCCGTTTGTCAAGATTTATCTCACTGAATAATAAAAGAGGATTGCTCAGAGCTGGATTAACTCTGTGCGGCAAGACTGGGCTCAAATGACAGGAAAAAACTTATACTCTACATTATGACATCAAAAAAAAAAAAAAAAACATTTTGGGTTTACATCCACTTTAATCTGTCTAGAAGAGGGGCCAGAACCTTTGTAAACACTCAAGGTGCAGTAGCTAGAACGGAAAGCAGAGCTACACACTGAAAATTAAGATTTTCCACCTTGAAAAGTAGATATCACTTGTGAGTGAGGAAATAGGCATATAGAGGTATGCATCTTTGACGTTGATTGACGCCAGAAGTTCTCCTCCTTGTAAGATTGGATTGACTACATGCGAAAAAAAAGAGTGGTTATATTCAGCAATTGTATTTAGATTTTTGAGATCCAGAATGTCCATTTGGATTTAACCAGACCCCAACCCCTGCTCTTACATGAGGCCACCATGATCACTTTTTGCCAAAAAGATGGTCCAATGCTCGAGAGAAAGACTTTCTCTTTGGATCCTTAGGAACGTTTGATCTGAGAAAACGAGGAGACTGGAACTCTTGGAACTCCAGTTTGTACCTTGGAGCTATTGAGGAAGTCTCCAACTCGTCTTGACACTCTTCCTGCCAGATCCTTGAGAACTGCAGAAGAATTCCCCCTATTGAGCGAGCGGGGGTGCCTCCTCATAAGGAGGCTTCAGTATCTTGTAGGTTTCTTCTCCCAAGACCTCTTTTGTCCCTGGGGTTAACCCTGAGGATTACCTTTTGAACCCGACGGCGGAAGCAGTCGTGACTGCCTGGAGGCTGATGCCCCTGGCACAGAAGGAGCTTTAAAAACAAATACATTTACTCCTTTTCTTAAATAGCAAAAGGGGTACTTTTTCCACTAGAATTTCTTTGGATGTATTATCCAAAACATCCCCAAATAGCTGTTTCACCGCATAAGGAAGACTAGCCAGGAGCTTCTGTATGGTGCTTAGCAAAGGGTGCAAGGCCTGAAGGATAGAATCTCTCATAGCAACTATTGCAAACATAAAGCTGCCAGATCCTGGGCCTGCTGAGCAGGATAACTTTGAACACCTATTTAAACTGGTCTCGCAACAATTAATCAATTACTGTCAGCGCAGGCTGAGACACTCAATCTGCCAGAGAAAAAAGTGTTTTTTTGTGTTTTGTTTTTTTAATAGGAATTCCAACTTTTTATCTGTTGGATCCCTAAGCATTCGAGCATTGTCTGCCGGACAAGTCAAACTCTTATTCACAGAGGATATAACAGCGTTAATTGCTGGTATACCCTACTTAGTGGATTTCCTCCACCATAGGATAAAGTGAAAAAAAATTTTTAGGCGAGAAAATAATGCTTATCTGGGTGATCCTCTCAGATACAAAAAAGCTTTTCCAACAATGAATGGACAGGAAAAGGCATGCACAGCTTGAGGATGTTTTAGCTAACCCAAACACAGTTAAGAGTACATAAATGTGGAGCGGACTATTCAGCAAGATTCTCCTGCATTTGACACTTCAAAAGAGGAGGAGTCAGCCTCACCACGGTCCCCTGAAGGAATTCGTCTTCTCCCACCTCTAGTCCCTCAGAGGGTCCTGAGTAATGGAAGAGAACCTGTCGCATTTTGACCCATACTGGGATGCAATTTTAGTTGGTAAACTTTTTTTTCCTTTTTTTAAAAACCTATAATGGCTGAGGAAAAAAGATCTTTTTTAGTAAAATAAACAGGGGCTGCAGTGTTGAAAACAGTTGCAAATATTTCATGGCCCAGATGCTCACTCTGACCAGCCACCCTCTCTCAGGCGACGGTGCCATTTGTAGAAATGAGTAGGCTTTCCAGAGCTTGAGGGAGACCCTTTTAGATCTTTTTTTGGGGGTGTTTCAACCCACCCTTCTGACCTAAGCTCGATGCACAAAGCAGAGGTACTACTAGAAGAAATCGCATCCACTGCTTGAGCAATAGTTCAGCCACTGCTATTAATGCTCAGCCTGATGCAAATAGTAAATGTTTAAAGTAGGAAATGCCTGTGTCACCAAAAACTCTTTCATGCTCCTTTTTGCTCTTATGGCTCTCTGACAATTTTGCAGCCAGCACAATTTTTTTTTTTAAACACACTCCCGCGTTGGAGGATGCCAAAGCTGCACTAAGCCCCGCCCCCAACTCGCATCACACCCACCCTCCTTTCCCTTTAAAAAAAACAAAAAAAAACAGTTTTCCCGCGCAAGCACGGACCTCCGATCCGACGGGATTGGCTTGTGAGTGAGGGAGGGATTGCGTGGAAGAGACCTCGAAGCAACCACTGAGCAGGGGCGGTGAAAGAAAAACGGCACTGCCGATCGTTTTCAGTTCTCCCTTATACTCAGCCTCATGAAGAGGGGAAGAGTTCAGCCCAGGTGGGGGTGTCTGGAGGAAGCATAACCCTCCAAACTTACCAGAGGTCTGCCTGCTAGCCGGAGAAAAAAAAAAAGTCTGCTGCTTCTGTGACACAGCATGATCTCTGAGCAAAGCATGAGAAGGTACGTGCTCCATACAGCCCCCAGTGGTAACACTTAGGCATGAAAACATTTACTTTAAAGGAGACATTTCATAAGAAAATTTAAAAATTCCTTAGAAAACTCCACTTACCTTTCCCGCCGCAGGGTTTTCTGTGGTAAAATTAACAGACCCAATCTTCACCCTTCACGGTGGGTTCCGTTAACAAACCCGCAGGAACCAGGGACCCTTGGGGAACCCACAATTCTGGACCTGTAATAGCACCCTGCCAGTAAAACTTTATGGCCTTAATACCAAAAGTACTGGATCCTGGGGTCCAACTCTCTAAAAAGAGAAGCGTTTACAAGCAAAACCTCGTTTCTTCGGATACGAGGCCCGGGCACCATTCAATTTGGCCTAAAAGACACTTTGAATGGATCCGGCTGCATAGCTAGCCTCAGCAAGGATTGCTCCAGTGGAGCTCAGCACAGCACATCTTCACTCGTGACCAACACCTTAGACACTGGCGAAAAAACTGAGATGCTCCCGCTATGGGAGGGGTTATATAGGGAGGCAACTTCCTGTTTAGGGTGTGCCAGTGTCCAGCACCTGAAGGTGGACTATAACCCACATAGTAATTACTCTGGCTCTGAGTCCCGTGATGTACGATTAAAGAAATGTAATTATATTGCATAATATGTTTCATTTCCTGCCAGACCTTATGTTTAAGTCCAAGAGTTGGGCCTTGCTCATCAACCAGGCTACCTGATTATATTTGAGCTATCAAATGGTATTATGAAGATCTACTCAGAATTATTGATTGAATAGGGTCTGTTCAATCTATTGCTTCCCATCCTGCAACCTGTTGTAGTTGCACTGCTTAAAGCGGGGGTCCACCTATCTTTTTTTTTTTTTTTTAGTTCATTCACAAACTTTTCTTCTCAGCATTACATACTCACATATTGTGTGTAATATGTCCGCCTGTGTCAGATTTCGTCGGAAAGAATAACTTATATTATTCACTGCAGGCGGTTTCCATCTTCATTGTGGGCATTTGAAGCCCACAAGCATTTATTTCCTGGATGTGGTGAATGCTGTCCTCCCAGCATTCACCACTCGTTCCCGCACATGCTCAGTGGCATCCTGGGAAGCCTGAGACTAGCTCCCAGGAGTCTGGGAGAGGCTAGAAACACACCTACTCCCACGGGAGAACCAGGAAGCGCAAAGAAGAATAGAAAAATAAAAAGGTAATTACGGCGATTTAAATTTTTTTAAACGGCATGTCAGCATCTAGGCAAGGAAGAGAATACATACAGATATTGTTCAAAATTTGGGTGGAACTCCGCTTTAAAAAAAAAAAAAAAAAAAAAAAGTTAGCATTTCGACCAGCAAGGCCACCCTTATCTTTTGGAAGTTGTAAAATATTAAGTTTAATTCTAGCGTTTTGCCCCTTCCATAGCAAGGTTCGAAACAGGGAGTTTATTTTTTTGAGCCATTTAGGTGGTATTCACATTGGTGAATTGTGTAAGACAGTAACTGTGGGGCCCACACCATTTATTAAATTTTTTTTTCACCCTACAACCAACAACGTTAGTTTGGACCATACTTTACTCTTCATCTTAAACTTAACTAAAATGGGGCTAGGCTATAAGTAATATATTCCTTTAAAATTTGAAGAGACCCTTATCCCTAACTAGATAAAGGATGTAACAACCTGTATTTTTATGCTCGATTTGTGGTAAAGCCACTGTTAACTCATCAAGGAGTAGTACTGATTTTTTCCCCAATTTATAACAAACCCTGAGAATCTACCAAAATTTTCAATCAACTTTATCACATATGTTAGGGATTGATCTGTGTCTGCCAAAAATAATAACGCATCATCTGCGTATAAAGACATTTTATCGACTCTCTCCTCTCTCGAAGCCCCGAATAGCTTTTGTCTGTCTGATTGCTATTGCCAACGGTTCTATAACCAATACGAATACTAACAATGACAGCGGGCACCTCTGCCATGCACTGCTAGTCAAAAAATAAAATTTTAAAAAATGCTTTGATATTCCTCCATTTATCTGTATACATGCTTGTGGGGCTGTGTATAATAATTTTGATCCACTTTACAAATCCTTTACCCAACCCAAATTTCTCCATAGCCTCCCATAGATATGCCCATTCAATGCGATCAAATGCTTTGGCTGCGTCGAGTGATATGGCTATCTTCCCTACATTATCTGATGGTATCTGTAGATTTAAAAAGAGTCTTCTCAAGTTCGTTGTTGTGGACCTACCCGGTATGAAACCTGATTGGTCCACATGCACCAACTTATGTATAACCCTATTTAGCCTATATGCCAAGACCTTTGCAAAGATCTTAGCATCAGAATTTAAATAGTGAAATTGGACGATAAGATTCTGGCAATAGATGGGGGTGTGGCCTGGATGGAGACCTAGATGGCAGCATAGTCCGTCAGCTCCTGTGTACCGGGGACCAAACTCAGCTTTTAGGGGAGCCTGCACTTCCAAACCAGCATGAGCAGATCCACCAGGAGCTGCCCGTAAGGCCAGACGCTGGTACAAAAAAAGTCTGTATACTTATTTCAATTGGCTTTGCTGAACGCTCATGTGCTATACAGAGCTTCAGGACAGACTGGATCCTTCCTTAAATTCCAGGAAGAGATCTTCAGAGCCCTTCTGTATCCAGACGGTGCTCCACCTCACCTTCCCCAACCAAATGCAGTAAGTCGGCTACATGAGAGGCATTTTCCTTATGTCCTCCCGAGTACCCCTACCCAACGAGCCCCCCAAAGAAAATGTCGTGTCTGCAGAAAGCGCAGATATAAGCGTGACACCCGCTATTATTGTCCCTCCTGTCCTGGCAATTCTGGTCTTTGCATTGGTGAATGTTTTGAGCGCTACCATACACTAGTTGAGTTTTAGCGTAGGGTACAGCATTGCACAGACTAGGACACACTTTCACAGGGTCTCCCAAGATGCCATCACATTTTGAGAGACCCAAACCTGGAACCGTTTAAGTTATAAAAGTGACAGTTAAAAAAAAAAAAATAAATAAATAAATTCACAAAAAATATAAAATAAAAAAAACAAAAATAGTTGTCGTTTTATTGTTCGCTCTCTCTATTCTCCTGCTCTTTTTTACTGCATTCTATTCTACAATATTTTATTGTTGTTATGTTTTATCATGTTTGCTTTTCAGGTATATAATTTTTTTTTATAGTTTACTGTGTTTTATTGTTAACCATTTTTTTGTTTTCAGGTACGCCCATTCAGCTGCAGCGCGGATTTATTTATCTTGACAGCAACAGCGTTTGCTCCCACGATACATAAAGCCGTGACTCCAGCGCTGTCGGAGGTGATTTCACCACCACAGTTACATACTTCAGCATATATGCCGAAGCGTGGGGGCAGCAGTGGGCGGAGGAGCGATTTGCTCCTACCTTTTGCGGGAGGATGCCCCCATGCTTCGGCATATATAAACGGTGCATATATGCCCATCATTAGAAGTGGGTGGATGAAGGGGAGGTATTCTAATGGTGGGTATACCCACCGATCAATCTCTTTCGTTCAGCCCACAGGCTGCATGAAAAAAAAAAAGTTTACAATATATGCCCAACAAGGACCAGCAAGGTACTGGTATGTTGCTGGACTTTAAGTGGTTATACCAGAATGATGCCTGCAGGTTTAGGTATCATCTTGGTATCATTCTTTTCAGCCAGCGGTCGGCTTTCATGTAAAAGCAGTCCTAGCAGCTAATTAGCCTCTAAACTGCTTTTACAAGCAGTGGGAGGGAATGCCCCCCCCCCACCTCCCACCGTCTTCCATGTTTTTCTCTGGCTCTCCTGTCCCAACAGGGAACCTGAGAATGCAGCCGTTGATTCGGCCAGCTGACCATAGAGCTGATCAGAGACAAGAATGGCTCCAATCATCTCTATGGCCTAAGAAACCGGAAGCTACGAGCATTTCATGACTTAGATTTCGCCGGATGTAAACAGCGCCATTGGGAAAGCATTTTATCACACCGATCTTGGTGTGGTCAGATGCTTTGGGGGGGAGGAGAAGAAAAAAAAAGAAGAAAAAAAGAAAGAAGAAAGAAGAAATAAGGAAGAAGAACCTGTCATTACCTATTGCTATCATAGGGGATATTTACATTCCCTGAGATAATAAAAATGCTAAAAAAAAAAAAAAAAAAAAAAAAAGAACAGTTTAAAAATAAGATAAAAAAAGCAAAAAAAATAAAAGCACCCCTGTCCCCCCCGCTCTCACGCAAAGGCGAACGCAAGCGTCGGTCTGGCGTCAAATTGTAAACAGCAATTTCACCATGCATTTGAGGTATCACCACGAAGGTCAGATCGAGGGCAGTCATTTTAGCAGTAGACCTCCTCTGTAAAACTAAAGTAGTAACCTGTAAAGGCTTTTAAAAATGTATTTAGTTTGTCACCACTGCACGTTTGTGCACAATTTTAAAGCATGTCGTGTTTGGTATCCATGTACTCGGCCTAAGATCATCTTTTTTATTTCATCAAACATTTGGGAAATAGTGTGTATTAGTGCAATAAAATTTTAAAAAGTGTGTTTTTTCCCAAAAAAATGCATTTGAAAAATCACTGCTCAAATACTGTGTGAAAAAATAAAATGAAACACACACCATTTTAATCTGTAGGGCCTTTGCTTTAAAAAAAATATGTTTGGGGGTTCAAAGTAATTTTCTTGCAAAAAAAAAATAATGTATTCATATAAACAAAGTGTCAGAAAGGGCTTTGTCTTCAAGTGGTTAGAAGAGTGGGTGATGTGTGACATAATGTTGTAGTTCAAAACCCCCCCAAATGACCCTATTTTGGAAAGTAGACACCCAAGCTATTTGCTGAGAGGCATGTCGAGTCCATGCAATATTTATATTGTGACACAAGTTGCGGGAAAGACAAAATTTTTAATATTTTTTTTGCATAAAGTTGTCACTAAATGATATATTGCTCAAACATGCCATGGGAATATGTGAAATAACACCCCAAAATACATTCTGTTGCTTCTCCTGAATTCGGGGATACCACGTGTGAGACTTTTTGGGAGCCTAGCTGCGTACGGGACCCCGAAAACCAAGCACCGCCTTCGGGCTTTCTAAGGGTGTAAATTTTTGATTTCACTCTTCACTGCCTATCACAGTTTCGGAGGCCATGGAATGCCCAGATGGCACAAACCCCCCCCCCCCCCAAATGACCCCATTTTGTAAAGTAGACACCCCAAGCTATTTGCTGAGAGGTATGGTGAATATTTTGCAGACCTCACTTTTTGTCACAAAGTTTTGAAAATTGAAAAAAGAATATATATATATTTCTTGTCTTCATTTTCGAAAACAAA
The DNA here is from genome assembly GCF_042186555.1 of Aquarana catesbeiana. Taxonomy (NCBI): domain Eukaryota; kingdom Metazoa; phylum Chordata; class Amphibia; order Anura; family Ranidae; genus Aquarana; species Aquarana catesbeiana. The sequence goes on along the minus strand of NC_133334.1, from coordinate 189,869,518 downwards.
TGAGAGCTGTAAAATACTCACCATGCCTCTCAGCAAATAGCTTGGGGTGTCTACTTTCCAAAATGGGGTCATTTGGGGGGCTTTTGGTCTATCTTGGCATTGTATGGCCTACGAAACTGATAGGTAGTGAGGAGTGAAATGAAACATTTACGCCCTTAGAAATCCTAAAGACAGTGATTGGTTTTTGGGCCCCGTATGCAGCTAGGCCCCCAAAAAGTCCCACACGTGTGGTATCCCCATACTCAGGAAAAGCAGCAGAATGTATTTTGGGGTGTAATTCTACATATGCCCACGGCATGTTTGAGAAATATATCATTTAGTGACAACTTTGTGCAAAAAAAAAAAAAAAAAAGTTTGTCACTTTCCCGCAACTTGTGGCAAAATATAAAATATTCCATGGACTCACCATGCCTCCCAGCAAATAGCTTGGGGTGTCTACTTTCCAAAACGGGGTCATTGGGGGGGGGGTTGTAAAATCTTGGCATTTTATGGCCTTCAAAACTGTGATAGGTAGTAAAATCAAAAATGTACAACCTTCGAAATCCTGAAGACGTTGCTTGGTTTTCGGGGCCCGGTACGCGGCTAGGCTCCCAAAAAGTCTCATGTGGTATACTCAGGAGAAGCAGCTAAATGTATTTTGGGGATCAATTCCACATATAACCATGGCATGTGTGAGCAATATATCATTTAGTGACAACTTTTTTTTATCATTATTCAATCACTTGGGACAAAAAAAAGTAATATTCAATGGGCTTAACATGCCTCTCAGCAATTTCCTTGGGGTGTCCACTTTCCAAAATGGGGTCATTGGGGGGGTTGGGTTTGTACTGCTCTGACATTTTAGCACTTCAAGAAATGAGATAGGCAGTCAAACTAAAAGCTGTGTAAATTCCAGAAATGTACCCTAGTTTGTAGACGCTATAACCAATAAATATACGCGTATTGACATTTTTTTTACCAAGGACATGTGGCCAAAATACATTTTGGCCTAAATGTATGACTAAAATTGAGTTTATTGGATTTTTTTTTTTTTTTTTAACAAAAGGTTGAAAATATTTTTTTTTCAAAATTTTCGGTCTTTCTCCGTTTATAGCGCAAAAAATAAAAACCGCAGAGGTGATCAAATACCCTCAAAAGAAAGCTCTATTTGTGGGAAGAAAAGGACGCAAATTTTGTTTGGGTACAGCACTCTATGACCGCGCAATTAGCAGTTAAAGCGACACAGTGCCAAATTGTAAAAAGTGCTCTGGTCAGGAAGGGGGTAAATGCTTCCAGGGCTGAAGTAGTTAATCTCCAAACATGCAAACTTCTATCTCACAGACTCTCTTATAGACCCTGAAGGTAGGTTCATCTTTCTCAAAGGCACCTACGCTTCTAAGCCATTAACATTAGCCAACACCTACAGTCCAAATGACCACCAGGTTTCCTTCTTTAAAAAAAAAAGTATGTGACCTACTAGCCTCGTTCCAGAGGGGCTTGGTCCTAATGGGTGGGGATTTCAATATACCCCTGAATCCTCTATTGGATTCTTCTACTGGAACCTCCACTCTAACATACAAAGCTTTGAGACAGATTAAACTACACCTTCAACGCCTGACTTTGCATGACGCATGGCGCACAATGTCCCCATCGGTTAAGGATTACACCTGCTATTCAGCCCCACATCAAAAATACGAGGATAGATTACTTTTTCCTCTCCCAGACAGATCTACCATACCCTACAACATTCTACCATCGAACCCATGTTCTTATCGGACCACCACCCGATCACGGTAACACTCTCCTTTCCGGAATCTAATGCTAAAAACGAAGATTTGGCGTTTGAATCCTTCTCTACTCAAAAAACCCCCCCTTCAATTGAACAGATACGCATGCGTATTCATCAATACTTTGAGGAAAACTCAGACCCAGAAATTTCTCCAATCACCGTGTGGGAGGCGCTTAAATGCGTGATCCGAGTAGAATTACTGGCCCTAGCTGCGAAATCAAAAAGAAACCATTAATGCCCTTCTCCAATCTATTAAATCCCTCAAAACGATCCAAAAACAGACACAATCTACTCTTCAGGACTTAACACAATCCCGTTTCCTCCTTTTGGAAGAGCTGGATAAACGTGCTAAAAGACGTTACATTCTTGGCCAGAGGATCTTTTATGAGCATGGCAACAAGTGCGGACGCCTTCTGGCACGCTCGGTCCAAGCTTCTAAAATTTCTTCCACGATTCACTCTATACGCAATAAAAGGGGAGATCTCCTGGTCAAGAATGAGGACATCACTAAAGAATTTGAGATCTTCTATTCCAAGCTATATAACTTACAAACCAACCACATCTCCCAAACTACACCTGAAACGCTCTAAAACTTATTAAAGACTTTCTTACAAATTACAGCCCTACCCCCATAACTTCTCAACAAGCACCTGATCTACAGAGTAAATTGTCCATCACGGAATTAGAGACAGCCGTTAAACAAATGAAGGTGGAAAAATGCCCGGGTCCCGACGGCTTTATCCTTCAGTATTACAAATCTTTCCGAGACCCTATTCCCCAGACTTCTGACCACTCTTAATAGTCTTTCAGACTACCGAGCCAGGCCAGATGGGATGCTTATAGTACATATCACCATAATCCCCAAGGAAGACAAAGACCCATCCTTAGTTGCAAATTACAGGCTGATTTCCCTCCTAAATGTTGATATTAAAATATACGCAAAAATCCTAGCTAACCATTTACTCCCCCTCATACCAGGCCTCATCTCTCCAGACCAAGTGGGATTTTGTTCCTGGTAGAGAAGCCAGGGACAATACAATTCATACCCCTAACATACATCACTGGCTTGAATCAACTAAAAACGCAAGCTTTTTTAACTCTCACTTGACGCTGAGAAGGCGTTCGACAGGGTGGCCCGGGACTACATGCGGGAAGCTCTCCGAGCCGTGGGCCTGGGGAGCCGTATGCTCGCGTCTATCATGGCCCTATACTCTAACCCTTCTGCAGCTGTTAAAGTCAATGGTTACCTGAACGCCTTTCTCATCAGCAATGGCACACGCCAAGGATGCCCGCTCCCACCCTTAATCTATATATTGACCTTGGAACCCCTTAATAAACTTAGACTAAACCCAGACATTCAAGGAGTAACTGTGAAAGAGAGAGAGAGACTTTAAAGTTGCAGCTTTTGCAGACGATGTTTTACTCTCCTTAAGATCACCTAGAACTTCCCTATCGAACCTACTTAAAGACCTATCATTCGGCAAAATCTCGAACCTCAAAATTAATTATACGAAATCCCATGCTCTTAACACCACTCTTCCAGCCCAGGAGGTATTCCATTGCTGGGAGTCATTCCCCTTTCGCTGCAAGAAGGTGGCAATTACCTACCTGGGGATTAAGATCCCCACGAATATATCAGAGCTCTATTCATTGAACCACCATGCGGCCCTTCTTAAAGTCCAAAGACACCTCAAGGATTGGGCAGGCCTGAACGCATCCTGGTTCGGTCGATCAGCCCAGATCAAAATGATTATCCTACCATGACTGTTATATTTGATACAAGCTGTCCCGATATTCTTACCATCCATTTTTTCTCCACTTATCAGAAAGAGTGTTCTTCCTTCCTCTGGAAAGACTCTCCACCCCGCAAATTTTCCCGTCTCACATTGTTTAAACAGAGAGGGGGAAATCGGGCTGCCGGACTTGCATAAATATTATACTGCATGGCACCTCACAAGGATCGCAGACTGGAATGTCCATGCCTATGATAAGGCCTGGGTATCCCTTGAAAAAGCCTTTTCGTCTCGACCCTTACACCTTTTACCTTGGTTGCCTCCAAAAAGCTGGCCGCAAGACCTAGCTAGCCATCCCCTTATTCACCCTTCTCTTCTAGCATTTAATAAGACATCTCGAGGTGAGGCTTTCACTTCTATCCCGGGCCATCTGACGACGTTAAGAGGGAATCCTGTCTTCCCCCCAGGGGAGGTTAATAATTTTCTGCGCAACTACTGACCCTTCGAGGATGTATTAGCCCTTCAGTTCTACTGTGATAGTAAACCCATTGCCCTAGACAAACTTAGGACAATGACTAACTCGGCCTCGTTTTCATTCTGGACTTATAGGCAAATCCGACACTTTTTAGAAAACCCAGGCCCACCAGGCATGCTGGATGAGACCTTTGACCCCTTTTGAGGCCCTATGTCACCACAAATCTCCACAAAGACACCTGATTTCGCTCATTAACTCACTTCTCTTGGAGGACCTAGCCGAATCCCTAGCCCCGGCACAGGTGTCTTGGAACAAAGACTTACAAACGCATCTTACAAATGATGACTGGAACAAAATCAATGAATACGCACACAAGGGCTCATTGAATGTAGCCATTCAAGAAAATGGCTATAAAAAGGTAGTTACCAGGTGGTATAGGACCCCTCCCGTCTCCATAAATTCTCTGCCGATATCCCCAATACTTGCTGGCGATGCGAGAGGGAGGTGGGCACTATGCTACACGTGTGGTGGGCTTGCGAAAAACTCCAGCCTTTCTGGAAACAAGTCCATGACCTCATTGCTCATGTCACTACACTCTCCCTTGATTATACCCCGGCCCAATTCCTTCTACACTACACTTCTCTCCCTAGGAAAACTTACCACAAATCACTAGCCATGCACATGGTAAACGCAGCAAGGCTCTGCACCCCCAAACATTGGTGCTCCACATGCACACCAACGATTAGGGAATGGATCGCCAGAATCTCCAAGATAAGGGATATGGAGGAGTTGATCCATATTTCTCAAGATAGAATACACAAATTTCCAATTATATGGGCTTGTTGGACCCACTTCACAACCACAGATAGATATCGCCAATATACCCAATAAGGGCACTTTATGGCAGGTATGACGAGCTATACACGGCCCACGGCGGGTGGGTGAGGTGTGGAGACACCCCCTCTACATCTTACTCCTGTGTCTGTCCTACCCCCCCCCCCTTTTTTCTAGTCGAACATTCCTTCCCACTCTTTCCTGTAGATTCTTCCCCCGTTTACCACCCCCCCTCTACTCTTTATCTTATCTCTACTTTTCCATCACTTTGAATACACCTTTTCTTTACTTTCTACCTACCTGGCTTCGTTGGTGAACCTTTGATTCCCTAACGGAAACAGACATTTCGGTTGCTAGGTAACATGGTTTTGCATATTCTCCCTAGTACCCCGTATGTTTAAGTAGTAAATGAGGAGACTATATCCTCTTGGCTATGGGATATATTCCCATTTGATATGCGTATACGGGGAATAAAGTTAGCCTGGGATTTGGTAATAAAGGCTAACATTTTCCCATTTTTCTCACCCTCAAAATATTCACTCCTTGCTAAAGATTGTTCCCTTTCAGCTTTTTCAGCTGTTCTTTTATATAGAAGTTGTACATCCTTCCAGAGAGGAGGAGAAAAAAAAATCCCACAGGACTGACACCCATCAAAAAACACATCCACCCTCATTCTAAAACATTCCCCCCCACCCCCAAGGAAAAAAAAAAAAAAAAAAAAAAAACATTTATATAATATATATATATATATATATATATATATATATATATATATATATATATATATATATATATATATATATATATATATATATATATATATATATATATATATATATACACACACACACCAGGCCTGAATGTAAACATACACCTAGCTGCATCACACTCCCCCTACTTTTAACTTATAATGCAAAACTGTATGTTCTGTGACTGTCTACATCAGGGGTCTCAAACTGGCAGTCCTCCAGCTGTTGTGAAACTACAAGTCCCATGAGGCATTGCAAGGCTGACAGCTACAAGCACGACTCCCACAGGTAGAGGCATAATGGGGCTTGTAGTTTCGCAACAGCTGGAGGGCCACCAGTTTGAGACCCCTGGTCTACATACTACAGTACTATACCACACTGTTCCGGGTATGGGCGGTGACTTCCATAAACACAGACTAGTCTACATTGCTTGCTGTGATTGGCTGAGCACCGCTGCTGTAGACTAGTCTGTGTTCCACTTCCAGGATTTCTCCGCCCATACCCGGGTCCGGATGTCAAATTTCAATTGTAAAACATCCTACTTAATGCACATGAGTTTGTTGGATCACATACTGCAGCAACAATATCTGACGCTTTAAAAACCATGCTTGACACTTGGCACATTGAGAAGTCTAAAGTACATTTGATCGTCCCAGATAATGCGCGAAACATGGAAAAGGCAATGGAGGACAGTGAACTTAAAAGCATACCATGTATGGCACACGCGCTGCAATTGGCTGTGAATGTGGGATTGCTGAGTCAGCGCACCATATCTGATATCGCATTAAAAAGGAAGAAAAATCGTGGGTCACTTTAAGCATTCTCCGCTTGCTTATTCCAGATTACAAGCTTTGCAGATAGTTTGGAATGCCACCGAAATGACTGCAAGATGTAGCCACTCATTGGAACAGCACCTACTATATCAGTGATGGCGAACCTTGGCACCCCAGATGTTTTGGAACTACATTTCCCATGATGCTCAACTACACTGCAGAGTGCATGAGCATCAAGGGAAATGTAGTTCCAAAACATCCGGGGTGCCAAGGTTCGCCATTACTGTACTATATGCTGCAATGTCTTTTTGAACAAAAGCGTGTTTTAGCTGCATACATTGCAGATTACGAGCTGCCAGCAACATTGAACGCACATCAGTGGATGTTAGTTCAAAATAGTTTGTCTCTTCTCTCTCCATTTGAACAGTTAACTAAAGAAATAAGCTCCATTGCTGAAGTTATTCCCTTGATTGCTGCACTGAAGCGTCTGCTAGGAAAAGAGGCAGAAACAGACCATGAAGTAAAAACGGCTAAAACCACTCTACTGGAGGCCGTTAACAACTGGTTTCAAGACACCAAATCCAACCCTCTGTACTGCATTGCAATGGTTCTAGATCCTCGATTTAAAGAGCATTATATTTTTAATGTGGAGAAAAAGCAGCGTGCATGGGAAATGATACAGGCACAAAATCGAGGTGATGGAAGCATCTGGTGAAGGAGTTTCGAGGTGTAGCACAGAGGAAAGTATACCAGAGAAACGGTCGCATACAAGTGAAGAGGAACACGATCCCTCGATATCTGATATGTTTGAAGAAATTTTACATGAACGCACCCCAGTCCATAGCTGTGCCACAACAACTGCAGCTACCCAACAGCTGGAGATTTATTTAGCTGAACAGTCTGTCGTCAGAAGCAACAATCCCCTTGAGTACTGGCGCATCAACAAACAAGGTTTTCCTTTGCTTGCACAAATTGCACGCAGATATTTATCTGCCCCAAGCACCAGTACAGAGAGTGAGAGACTATTCAGTCTAGCATCTCATAGAGCTGCACGATTAATCAAGAATCATTATCGCAATTTTTTCCCCGTTGCGATCTCGACTAAAGTGTTTCATGATTCTTGCTACGCAAAGAATTCTCTCTGCTCTACTGAAGCCACAGCCATCAAAAGAAAGGAAGGGAAAAAGGGGCAGTCTGCCAAGAAATCTTTATAATCTTTATCAGTTGAACTTAACCACTTGACGACCGCCTCACGCCGATTTACTTCGGCAAGGTGGCACGGACAGGCAAAATCACGTACATATACGTGATTTGCCTTCCGCGGGTGGGGGGTCCGATCGGACCCCCCCCGGTGCCCGAGGCGGTCGTCTTTTGTCCAGCGGCGATCAGAGGTGAGGGGGAGGCCATCCGTTCGTGGCCCCCTCTCGCGATCGCCGCCGGCCAATCACATCATTCCTTTGCTGCTGTATGCTAAACAGCAGCAAAGGAAATGATGTCATCTCTCCTCGGCTCGGTAATTTCCGTTCCGGCCCGAGGAGAGAAGACGGGTATGTGAGTGCACAAACACACACACATACAGTAGAACATGCCAGGCACACTAAACACCCCGATCCCCCTCCCCCCCGATCGCCCCCCGATCCCCCCCCAATCACAACCCCCCCCCGTCACAAACTGACACCAGCAGTTTTTTTTTGTTTTTTTTTGTTTTTTTTTTTTTCTGATTACTGCATTGGTGTCAGGACAGTTAGTATTACCCCCCTTTAGGTCTAGGATACCCCCCTAACCCCCCCTAATAAAGTTTTAACCCCTTGATCACCCCGTCACCAGTGTCGCTAAGCGATCATTTTTCTGATCGCTGTATTAGTGTCGCTGGTGACGCTAGTTAGGGACCTAAATATTTAGGTTCGCCGTCAGCGTTTTATAGCGACAGGGACCCCCATATACTACCGAATAAATGTTTTAACCCCTTGATTGCCCCCTAGTTAACCCTTTCACCACTGATCACCGTATAACTGTTACGGGTGACGCTGGTTAGTTTGTTTATTTTTTATAGTGTCAGGGCACCCGCCGTTTATTACCGAATAAAGGTTTAGCCCCCTGATCGCCCGGCGTTGATATGCATCGCCCCAGGCAGCGTCAGATTAGCGCCAGTACCGCTAACACCCACGCACGCAGCATACACCTCCCTTAGTGGTATAGTATCTGTACGGATCAATATCTGATCCGATCAGATCTATACTAGCGTCCCCAGCAGTTTAGGGTTCCCAAAAACGCAGTGTTAGCGGGATCAGCCCAGATATCTGCTAGCACCTGCGTTTTGCCCCTCCGCCCAGCCCAGCCCACCCAAGTGCAGTATCGATCGATCACTGACACTTACAAAACACTAAATGCATAACTGCAGCGTTCTCAGAGTCAGGCCTGATCCCTGCGATCGCTAACAGTTTTTTTGGTAGTATTTTGGTGAACTGGCAAGCACCAGCCCCAAGCAGCGTCAGATTAGCGCCAGTACCGCTAACACCCACGCACGCACTGTACACCTCCCTTAGTGGTATAGTATCTGAACGGATCAATATCTGATCCGATCAGATCTATACTGGCGTCCCCAGCAGTTTAGGGTTCCCAAAAACGCAGTGTTAGCGGGATCAGCCCAGATACCTGCTAGCACCTGCATTTTGCCCCTCCGCCCGGCCCAGCCCACCCAAGTGCAGTATCGATCGATCACTGTCACTTACAAAACACTTAACGCATAACTGCAGCATTCGCAGAGTCAGGCCTGATCCCTGCGATCGCTAACAGTTTTTTTGGTAGCTTTTTATTGAACTGGCAAGCGCCAGCGGCCTAGTACACCCCAGTCGTAGTCAAACCAGCATTGCAGTAACACTTGGTGACGTGGCGAGTCCCATAAGTGCAGTTCAAGCTGGTGAGGTGGCAAGCACAAGTAGTGTCCCGCTGCCACCAAGAAGACAAACACAGGCCCGTCGTGCCCATAGTGCCCTTCCTGCTGCATTCGCCAATCCTAATTGGGAACCCACTGCTTCTGCAGCGCCCGTACTTCCCCCATTCACATCCCTAACCAAATGCAGTCGGCTGCATGAGAGGCATTTTCTTTATGTCCTCCCGAGTACCCCTACCCAACGAACCCCCAAAAAAGATGTCGTGTCTGCAGCAAGCGCGAATATAGGCGTGACACCCTCTATTATTGTCCCTCCTGTCCTGACAATCCTGGTCTTTGCATTGGTGAATGTTTTGAACGCTACCATTCACTAGTTGAGTATTAGCGTAGGGTACAGCATTGCACAGACTAGGCACACTTTCACAGGGTCTCCCAAGATGCCATCGCATTTTGAGAGACCCGAACCTGGAACCGGTTACCGTTATAAAAGTTAGTTACAAAAAAAGTGTAAAAAAAAAAAAAAAAAAATATATAAAATAAAAAAAAAATAGTTGTCGTTTTATTGTTCTCTCTCTCTCTATTCTCTCTCTCTTGTTCTGCTCTTTTTTACTGTATTCTATTCTGCAATGTTTTATTGTTATTATGTTTTATCATGTTTGCTTTTCAGGTATGCAATTTTTTATACTTTACCATTTACTGTGCTTTATTGTTAACCATTTTTTTGTCTTCAGGTACGCCATTCACGACTTTGAATGGTTATACCAGAATGATGCCTGCAGGTTTAGGTATCATCTTGGTATCATTCTTTTCAGCCAGCGGTCGGCTTTCATGTAAAAGCAATCCTAGTGGCTAATTAGCCTCTAGACTGCTTTTACAAGCCGTGGGAGGGAATGCCCCCCCCACCGTCTTCCGTGTTTTTCTCTGGCTCTCCTGTCTCAACAGGGAACCTGAGAATGCAGCCGGTGATTCAGCCAGCTGACCATAGAGCTGATCAGAGAGCTGATCAGAGACCAGAGTGGCTCCAAACATCTCTATGGCCTAAGAAACCGGAAGCTACGAGCATTTTATGACTTAGATTTCGCCGGATGTAAATAGCGCCATTGGGAAATTGGGGAAGCATTTTATCACACCGATCTTGGTGTCATCAGATGCTTTGAGGGCAGAGGAGAGATCTAGGGTCTAATAGATCCCAATTTTTTCAAAAAAGAGTACCTGTCACTACCTATTGCTATCATAGGGGATATTTACATTCCCCGAGATAACAATAAAAATGATTAAAAAAAAAAAAAAAAAAAAAAAAAGAAAGGAACAGTTTAAAAATAAGATAAAAAAGCAAAAAAAATAAGAAAAAAAAAAAAAAGCACCCCTGTCGCCCCCTGCTCTCGCGCTAAGGCGAACGCAAGCGGCGGTCTGTCGTCAAACGTAAACAGCAATTGCACCATGCATGTGAGGTATCGCCGCGAAGGTCAGATCGAGGGCAGTAATTTTTGCAGTAGACCTCCTCTGTAAATCTAAAGTGGTAACCTGTAAAGGCTTTTAAAGGCTTTTAAAAATGTATTTATTTTGTTGCCACTGCACGTTTGTGCGCAATTTTAAAGCATGTCATGTTTGGTATCCATGTACTCGGCCTAAGATCATCTTTTTTATCTCATCAAACATTTGGGCAATATAGTGTGTTTTAGTGCATTAAAATTTTAAAAAGTGTGTTTTTTCCCCAAAAAATGCGTTTGAAAAATCGCTGCGCAAATACTGTGTGAAAAAAAAAAAAAAGAAACACCCACCATTTTAATCTGTAGGGCATTTGCTTTAAAAAAATATATAATGTTTGGGGGTTCAAAGTAATTTTTTTGCAAAAAAAAAAAACTTTTTCATGTAAACAATGAGTGTCAGAAAGGGCTTTGTCTTCAAGTGGTTATTAGAGTTGGTGATGTGTGACATAAGCTTCTAAATGTTGTGCATAAAATGCCAGGACAGTTCAAAACCCCCCCAAATGACCCCATTTTGGAAAGTAGACACCCCAAGCTATTTGCTGAGAGGCATGTCGAGTCCATGGAATATTTTATATTGCGACACAAGTTGCGGGAAAGAGACAAATTTTTTTTTTTTTTTTTTTTTTTTTGCACAAAGTTGTCACTAAATGATATATTGCTCAAACATGCCATGGGAATATGTGAAATTACACCCCAAAATACATTCTGCTGCTTCTCCTGAGTACGGAGATACCACATGTGTGAGACTTTTTGGGAGCCTAGCCGCGTACGGGACCCCGAAAACCAAGCACTGCCTTCAGGCTTTCTAAGGGCGTGAATTTTTGATTTCACTCTTCACTGCCTATCACAGTTTCGGAGGCCATGGAAAGCCCAGGTGGCACAAAACCCCCCCAAATGACCCCATTTTGGAAAGTAGACACCCAAAGCTATTTGCTGAGAGGTATAGTGAGTATTTTGCAGACCTCACTTTTTGTCACAAACTTTTGAAAATTGAAAAGAGAAAAAAAAAAAAAGTTTTTTCTTGTCTTTCTTTATTTTCAAAAACAAATGAGAGCTGCAAAATACTCACCATGCCTCTCAGCAAATAGATTGGGGTGTCTACTTTCCAAAATGGGGTCATTTGGGGGGGTTTTGTGCCACCTGGGCATTCCATGGCCTCCGAAACTGTGATAGGTAGTGAGGAGTGAAATCAAAAATTTTCACCCTTAGAAATCCTGAAGGCGGTGCTTGGTTTTCGGGGCCCCGTACGCGGCTAGGCTCCCAAAAAGTCCCACACATGTGGTATCCTCATACTCACGAGAAGCAGCTAAATGTATTTTGGGGTGCAATTCCACATATGCCCATGGCCTGTGTGAGCAATATATCATTTAGTGATAACTTTGTGCAAAAAAAAAAAAAAAAAAAAAAGAAAAAAAAATTTCCCGCAACTTGTGTCAAAATATAAAATATTCCATGGACTCAATATGCCTCTCAGCAAATAGCTTGGGGTGTCTACTTTCCAAAATGGGGTCATTTGGGGGGGGGGGGTTTGTGCCACCTGGGCATTCCATGGCCTCCGAAACTGTGATAGGCAGTGAAGAGTGAAATAAAAAATTTACACCCTTAGAAATCCTGAAGGCGGTGCTTGGTTTTCGGGGCCCCATACGCGGCTAAGCTCCCAAAAAGTCCCACACATGTGGTATCCCCATACTCAGGAGAAGCAGCTGAATGTATTTTGGGGTGCAATTCCACATAGGCCCATGGCCTGTGTGAGCAATATATCATTTAGTGACAACTTTTTGTAAATATTTTTTTTTTTTTTGTCATTATTCAATTACTTGGGACAAAAAAAAATAAATATTCAATGGGTTCAACATGCCTCTCAGCAATTTCCTTGGGGTGTCTACTTTCCAAAATGGGGTCATTTGGGGGGGGGTTTGTACTGCCCTGCCATTTTAGCACCTCAAGAAATGACATAGGCAGTCATAAAACTGTGTAAATTATAGAAAATGTACCCTAGTTTGTAGACGCTATAACTTTTGCGCAAACCAATAAATATATGCTTATTGACATTTTTTTTTACCAAAGACATGTGGCGGAATACATTTTGGCCTAAATGTATGACTAAAATTTAGTTTATTGGATTTTTTTTTTATAACAAAAAGTAGAAAATATCATTTTTTTTCAAAATTTTCGGTCTTTTTCCTTTTATAGCGCAAAAAATAAAAACTGCAGAGGTGATCAAATACCATCAAAAGAAAGCTCTATTTGTGGGTAGAAAAGGACGCAAATTTCGTTTGGGTACAGCATTGCATGACCGCGCAATTAGCAGTTAAAGCGACGCAGTGCCAAATTGGAAAAAGACCTCTGGTCCTTAGGCAGCATAATGGTCCGGGGCTCAAGTGGTTAAAGCGGAGGTCCACCAAATTTTTTTTTTTTTTTTTTTTTTTTTAAGTCAGCAGCTACTAGGGGTGCAACGGATCGTCACCGATCCGTGATCCGCACAGTTCAACTACAAAAGCTACAAAAGTCCGACGGATGGACTGCTTACATGTTGAATTTTAAAAGCAGCGAACTTGTCAGATGAGCAGGGTTGCTGCTGCTTTTAAAATTCAAGATCTAAGTAGTCAGAGGGAGTTGCGAGTACTGTATTTCACTATATAAAAACTGACTTTACTGTTATAAATACATGTAAAATACAAAGCTCCGGTGGGTGTAACATGTCCGCTTTCCCCCTTCTTAGTGTATCCTTACTGTGGACAAGTGTAGGGTGTAGCAAGATGGTGGCGACGGAACGTCAATTCCGTAGCAAACTGGATGCACAGTGCAAAATTTCTGGCCTCAACGTCACTTCCGGAGCATTCTATGATGGGGAGCGAAATATGACAATACAGTGGCAGTGAGCTGCGCACCAACGTCATCACCCCTCAACTCGTGGATCTGATCTGGTCGGCTTCTATTCTGTAAGGTATGTATGCAGTGGGGGAGATTGTGGATATTACAGTGGGGGAGATTGTGGATATTACAGTGGGGGTTATGTTTTTGTCTTGTCTTTTTTTTTTTTGCTGATCCGATTCGTGATCTCTGATCCGAGGTACGATCCGAACCGTGAGTTTTTTTATCCGTTGCACCCCTAGCAGCTACCAATACTGCAGCTGCTGACTTTTAAAATAAAGACACTTACCTGTCCAGGGTGCCCGCGATGTCGGCACCTGAGGCCGAACCGCCCCTCGGGTGCTGCCGCTGCCATCCTCGGTAAGGGATTCAGGAAGTGAAGCCTTACGGCTTCACTTCTTCTGCCTACTGCGCATGCGCGAGTCGCTCTGCGCAATCCGAATGGTCCCTGCTGTCTTCGCGACCTGTGTGTCTCCCAGCAAACAGGTGGGGGGGGGGGTAGGGGGGGAGTGGTATAGACCCCCCGCGGGAGTCTATGCCTGGAAGTGGGTGCAAATAACTGTATTATACAGGTATCTGCACCCCCTCCCCCTGAAAGATGCCAAATGTGTCAATTTTTGTGTGGAATTCTGCTTTAAGTATAAATATTGTAACAAATTGTCAATGGAATAGACCATGTGTAAGTGAGGGAAGTTTAACCACTTAAACACTAAACCTTTTTCTGACATTTGTTGGTTTCAAGTTAAAATCATTTTTTTTTTTGCTAGAAAATTATATATTTTTTTTTAGTAGAGACCCTAGAGAATAAAATGGTGGTTGTTGCAATATTTTATGTCACAATGTATCTGCACAGGGGTCTTTCAAATGCAAATTTTTTTTGGAAAAAATTACTTTAAGGAATAAAAAAAAAAAAAAAAAAAAAAAAAAAAAAAAAAACTAACCAGTAACGTTAGCCCAATTTTTTTTGTATAATGTGAAAGATTTTACGTCGCGAGAATAATGAGAGAATCGTGATCTTTTTATTCTAAGCAAAAAAATCGTGATTCTCATTTTGCCCAGAATCGTGAAGCTCTACCATCTCATATTCTTCATGAGAAGAGGAACGTCTCTCCTGTGAGAAAGCTGAACAACTTTTGTTCTTAAAGTGAAATCTGCCACTTTTACTCTGAAATAGATTTAGAAATCAGTAGCACCTTCCAATTCATTTACTATGTTGAACATAGTAAATTAATTGGTATGAGTCAGACTGTGCTATTGTACACAATTTGGAACAACTAATGTATCCAACTAATGTATGTTCCAATGCCTAGTTGTGCCATTGGTTGTTCAATGTTCATTGTAGTTCTTCTACAGTTTTTATTTGGAACTTCTTCAATTTAAGACAACTCCAGCTTTTGAACTACTGAACACATAGTTTGTTGTTGTTGCGCCAAACTATGTCTCACTCTCTCCCTAAGCTGTCAGTCGCTGCATGTGCAAAACTGTATGTATATCTGTTCTGTATCTGTGGCTGGCTACATACATACAGTATACCGCACTGTGTTCCGTGTATGGGCGGAGACTTCCAGAAACAGACTAGTCTACATTGCTTGCTGTGATTGGTTGAGCGTCACTGCTGTAGATCAGACTGTAGACTAGTCTGTGTTGCTCCAGGAAGTCTCCGCCCATACCCGGAACACTGTGTGGTATACTGTATGACTATGTATGTAACCCGCAGCTAGAGAGATATAGAGAAATATATTTATAGAAAAGCTGTGAAACAGAATAGCGGCCTTCTCCCGTATTTCATTGTACTTGTTATAAAATTAAAGAACACCACCATAACAGTTTCTTTGGAACGGTAAGTTTTCCATTAGTAAAGGGATATGAAACTGAATAGGGAAACACACAGAGGTTGATTGATTTACTATTACTATACGAAAACTGGAGTGTGCAAAATCTGGTGCGTAGAAGGTTAGGTGAACCAACCAGCTTCCAGTTCTTTTTTTTTTGTCAAAGCTTTGAACTAGCCGAAGAATTTATTTTGAAGCTCATTGGCTAGCCTAATGTACTCAGCTGCGCTATATTTTTCAATCTCTCCAATTTTAGTAAATCAATCAACTCCACAATCTCTGGTGCTTGGAAGTGGGCCCCAGACTGTTTACTACATTTTTCCCTGCTGCCTTCACTGGACATGTCTCACCTTGATGCCCTCTTAATACTCTCTCTTATGAGTTATGATTAGGGAAGTCAGTGGATATACACTTACACTGTCAAAATAAAACAAGACAGAGGGCGCCCCGGGCTAGTGCATTAAGGAAGACCTCTAATGGTAACTTAATATACAACCAACCAACAGGTGTACTCTATCAACCTTGTCGTCAAAGTAAGCTTCCAGTCCAGTCCACAATACATCACATTACCTATAGCCTAGGACAACTGGAAAACCCAACAGGCTAACGTGTTTTGAGGACTTGCCCAAGTTGCCTTGTCTTGTCTCCTCGGAGCTCTGGCTCTAAGGAAGAGGCAAGTCCTTGAAACACCTTAGTCTGTTGTTGGGTTTTCCAGTTGTCCCACTCCCATTATGTGATGTGAATGATGATGTATTGTGGACTGGAAGCTGATGTTTTACAGTACTTAAACAACAAGCTTTGACACAGAACTGACAGCTTAGTAGTATGATGTGTAAAATAGCCTGTGCGCCCTCTGTCTTGTTTTATGGTTGTTCTATTTTTGAACGATAAAGCAAACAGTGCAAATAACATATGTCCACTCAAACAGAAGCTCTTGGTCTACTCTTTGGCATTTTATTATGCCAGTTTTTTGTTAATATTTTATTTTGGTATGTTTTTTATTATTATTAAATTTAATTATTGTGCAATGTACAGCAGCATGTGTGTACTGTTAGACCCCTTACACACTGGGGCTTTTTGCAGGTGCTACAGCGCTAAAAATGGCTCCTGCAAAGTGTCCTGAAAGAGCCGCTGCTGTGTCTTCAATGTGAAAGCCCCGATGGCTTTCACACTGGAGTGGTGCGCTGGCAGGACGGTAAAAAAAGTCCTGCTAGCAGCATCTTTGGAGCAGTGTATACACCTCTCCTGCCCATTGAAATCAATGGGGCAGCGCGCCTATAGCGCCGGCATATCGCTGCTGTAGCAGCGCTTTGCAGTGGTTTTAACCCTTTCTCGGCCACTAGCAGGGGGGTAAAACGGCCCCGCTAGCGACCGAATACCGC
Source organism: Aquarana catesbeiana (assembly GCF_042186555.1). Lineage (NCBI taxonomy): Eukaryota > Metazoa > Chordata > Amphibia > Anura > Ranidae > Aquarana > Aquarana catesbeiana. The sequence continues at coordinate 189,852,715 of NC_133334.1, read as the reverse complement.
CGCTAAAACGACCGTAAAGCAGCGCTAAACATAGCGCCATTTTACCCACGACACCGCCCCAGTGTGAAAGGGGCCTTACTGTAAGTTGTAACTTTCTTTAATTGTGTATTTTCTTGTCTGTGTCCAATTTATTTGGGTTACTTTTATTAAAGTACTTATTTTACTTTACTGTATTCTTTGTACTATATTTTATTCATAAAATTCATGATAATTAAGTTGAATAGACGAATATGAATAATAACGAATATAAACACAATTTAGAGAATTTTGTATATAAAAAAAAAAATTAATAATAATAATAAAAATAATAATAATAATTTAGGTTTTCGGCCTATTGTATCTTCTATTTTTAGTAGCAAAAAACCCATTCGGTGCACCACTACTCATAACTGTCCTTGATATTCTGGGCCGTCATTATTCCCTTCCCTTTATTCCTTCTCTGCATAGGTCTATTAAGAGCCCTTTCACACTGAGGCGGTTTGCAGGCGCTATTGCGCTAAAAATAGCGCCTGCAAACAGACCTGAAAGTGCCGCTGCTTTGTCTCAAGTGTGAAAGCCCTCGGCGCGCTAGCAGGACGGTAAACAAAGTCCTGCTAGCAGCATCTTTGGAGCGGTAAAGGAGAGGTGTGTATACCGCTCCTTCACCTCTCCTGCCCATTGAAATCAATGAGGCACCGCAGCTATACCGCCGGCAAAGCACCTCTGCAGAGGCGCTTTGAGGTGGTTTTTAACCCTTTCTCGGCTGCTAGCAGGGGGTAAAACCGCCCCGCTAACAATACCGGCGACGCCGCCCCCGTGTGAAAGGGGCCTCATTAACCCTAGCTTAACAGCTAGCGGATTGAATATTTCAGATATTATATCTGTATATTTGAGTTTACAATAAGTATTTCATATTTAAAATTATGATATTTTCAGAACTTTCATATATTTTTGATATTTCAAATATTTCAGATATCTCTGTTCTTTCAAATATTATCCCACTTTTCAGGTATTTCTGGTGCTTCAAATATCAAACATTTCATATATTCCTGATACCCTCAGATACTTCCAGCATTTCAAATACTTCGAACAACTTAAACGTTCCAAAACTTTTTACAAGCAAAAAAAAAAAAAAAAAAGTCGCAAAGAAATACAGTCGCAATGTTCCTGTATATAAATCAGCACATTCCCACAGAGTTCTTTTCAAACAGGTCAAGAAAAGGTTCTCCTATCACTCACCACACCTCCTTTTTCTCCACTCTCTCTCCGCTCCAAATCATGCGTTTTACCAATGTGTGCCTATGAGGCTGCACTGATAGGTGGCACTTTTGAGGCGGCACTGTTTGGACTGCACTGATAAATAAATCAGGATGCTGATTAGGGCTGCAACGATTATTTTCATAATCGATTAGTTGACCGATTAATAACCTTAAAATAAAGTGTGTATGCAGTGGTAAATATAAATAACCAACCATATGGTTAGGGAGCAAAATATCTAATCCACACTGAGAGACTACAAGCCAGAAGAGAGATACTGTATACACTATTAGAAGAGAGATATACTGTATACACTATTAGAAGAGAGATATACTGTATACACTATTAGAAGAGAGATACTGTATACACTATTAGAAGAGAGATACTGTATACACTATTAGAAGAGAGATATACTGTATACACTATTAGAAGAGAGATATACTGTATACACTATTAGAAGAGAGATATACTGTATACACTATTAGAAGAGAGATATACTGTATACACTATTAGAAGAGAGATATACTGTATACACTATTAGAGGAGAGATATACTGTATACACTATTAGAGGAGAGATATACTGTATACACTATTAGAGGAGAGATATACTGTATACACTATTAGAAGAGAGATATACTGTATACACTATTAGAAGAGAGATATACTGTATACACTATTAGAAGAGAGATATACTGTATACACTATTAGAGGAGAGATATACTGTATACACTATTAGAGGAGAGATATACTGTATATACTATTAGGTGAGATATGCTGTATATACTATTAAAAGGGTGAATCTGGTAAATAACATCAGATTCAGAGATCAAATTTTTTTTTATTTAAAAAACAATGTCTTCATAAAAAAAAAAAAAAAAAAAAAAGTCATTTTAAGCACGTTCGTTCGATTTTCTAATAGTTAGTGGGGTCAAATCGACGTTCATTTTTAACCACAGTTACGGGAAAATTTGGAAATAGAAAACTTCTTGGTCAAAGGAATTTTCAGACAGTGTATGTGGTTTTCGTTCAGAAATGACATTAATTTTAAAAACAGAATGTTAAAAACATGTGAAAATTTCAAACATTCTTTCATTCAGCGAATGTACAAAGATTTTTCGTCTGAATATTCTCGTCTGAAAATTGATCCACGTGACCAGCATAAAGCTCGGTACACATCTATGTAGTTTGCTTTTGATCCGTTTCTGCAGTGCTTTTTGAGCACGTGATTTTGCTGCGATTTGTGTTTTTGCATTTTTTTTGGCCAATTTGTTGTTGGGCAGATTAAAAAAACACAAACACAAATTTCTGCAAAAAGCAATTACATGCTTTTCTGCAGCTTCTCCATTGAAGTATATTGAACCAAAAAAAGCACCGTTTTGCGTTAAAAAAAAGGTCCTGACCCTTTCCAAATACGCAGCGGCTGAAAAAAGCATAGATGTGAACGGGTCCCATTGGAAACCATGTAAATTAACTGTAGAGCGTTTCTGCAAAAAGCACCAAAAACACATAGGTGTGAACCAGGTCTAAGACGTTTAGTAACATAATTGGGTTATAAAAAAACAAAAATTATCCCTTTATATAGTACAAAAAAAAGCAAATAATCACTAATGTAAGGGGTTCCTTTTTTTACTGTAGACCTTTGAAAGTAATATTTACAGTAGATTTGTTCTTTTTGTACTATAAAAGGCTAATTTTAGTTTTTTTAACCCCATTAAACGATTATGAAAATAGTAATCAATTTCATAATCGATTAATCGATTAGTTGTTTCAGCCCTAACGCTGATAATCAGTGCCCACAAGCCGGTTACCGGCTCCCTTCTTTTGCGCGAGGAGAGAAAAGCAGAAAATCGGCTTGCGTTCACATCCTGTGATCAGCTGTCATTGGCTGATAGCTGATAACGTGGTAGAGGGCTGCTGTGACTGGCCCTTTACTGTGATCTGTGATCGACCAAGTCTGAAGGACTCGGCGATCACAGACCACGTTGTCGGCGTGCTGAATGGGGCGTGCATGCAGCACAATCACAGGAGGACATCCATGGATGCCCTCCCGGCATTGAAAGCCCATGCTGTAGCCGTCTTTTGGCTATAGCACAGACAGCAGGCAGCACTGAATTGAAAGCAACCAGTCTTAAAATATACGTCTGAAAAGAAAAAAAAAACAAGTAAACGTAAATGTATTTTATTGGGATTGTATATGAGAGACTGTCAAGTTAATTTGTAATTTCTGTATATTATTGTATTCTATTTTGTATGCATCGACTGCACTCACTGTGCACATGGCACGAATAATGTTTTCAGTGCCTGTTTGCATTCTTCGAGTCCTGGTTAGAATAAGCCTGCCTATGTTACACCCCTTGTTACCATAAAATTACAATATTAATGCGATACCTACGGTATTCATGTGTATAAAAACCTTCAATCAGAACAGTTATTTTGGAAAGATGCTGAGTATCTGTTGTGTCTGTTCCCCACTGCAGTAGTTAATAGTTAATTTGGAACCACTAATCAATGAGGATAGGAGTTGCCCATCTATAAAATATCCAAGTTGGCACAAAATTGTGAAGTATCAGTTCTGAGGACTGGTTGGTTACCAGAACACTCCAGATGTCATCTATAAAAACAGACGTTTTTTATAAAGTGGTAGCTGCAGCTTGCCACTGGATGCTATTGCTCAATCTGTCAACTACTAGGACCCCCAGATCTTTCTCCAGCCTTGAATCCCCCATTACTTTACATTTTTCCACATTAAACCTCATTTGCCATGCATTTGCCCCCTCTATTTTGTTCAGGTCTTTCTGTAAAATTTCTATATTCTGATGTGAAGTTACTGCCCTGCTTAATTTTGTATTGTCTGCAAAAACTGAGATTGAGCCATTTATCCCACCCCCTATATCATTTATGAATAAATTGAATAGAATTGGTTCCAAGACAAAACCCTGGGGCACCCCACATACCACTCCAGACCAGTCTGAGTATACATTATTTATCACTACCCTTTGGACACCCCCCTGTCACCAGTTTTTTTTTACACAAGAACAAACCTTATGGATATGCCTGTAGACTTCTGCTTGTAAATTAATCGTTTATGGGGGACTGTATCAAATGCATGTGCAAAACCCAGGTACACTAAAACCACAGGCTTTCCCCTGTCTAGATAGCAGCTCACTTCCTCGTAGAATGTTAACTGATTGGTCTGGCGAGAAAGACCCGTCGTAAACCCATGCTGATAACTACTTAGGGAAAAAAATATAAGTAAGCTTTTGGATATAGTCCTTCATCATCCCCTCCAATAATTTACCAATGGTTGAGGTTAGGCTGACCGGCCTGTGGTTAATAGGGATTTGTCTCTGTCCTTTTTTGAATATTGGTACCACAAACTGGCTTTTCTCCAATCAGCTGGTACAAATCCTGTCAGTACGTCCGTAAAGATTAGGAACAATGGTCTGGCTATAACCTGACTGAGTTATTATTATTATACAGGATTTATATAGCACCGACAGTTTACGCAGCGCTTTACAACATTAGGGCAGACGGTACAATACAATTCAATACAGGAGGAAACAGAGGGCCCTGCTCGTTAGAGCTTACAATCTAGTTCTCTGAGGACTCTCGGTGTAAGCCAGGTTTCACCTTCGCTCTTCTATATTTATTGCCCATTGGAATGGACTGTGTGATACCTTTGTTTAATATACTCCTATATTTCCATTTTTCTTCCATGTTCAATGTAGCTAGGATTTGGTCCTAATTGATGTCATGTAATAATGACCGCAGTTCAGAAAAATTGGCTGGTTTGAAATTTAGTGTTCTTGTGCGTCCCACGTGCCTCCTTTTTCTATGTTTTACATTAAATGTGATCATTCTATGATCGCTAGATCCCAAGTTGTCCCATATTTCCACATCTGAGATCAGACTTAGATCGTTTATAATTAATAAATCTAGCAGGGCATTCTTTCTAGTTGGGGAATGAAGTTGTCCTGCAAGACATTCATGAAAATGACTGGCCTTTCATGAGTGAGGTGTACCCTCTGCCCATTCAATACCAGGATAATTGAAGTCCCCCATTATGACAACATTTCCCTGTCATTTCTAATGCTGCGTACACACGACCAGACTTTCCGGCAGAAAAGGTCCAACAAAATCATTCCATCGGATATTCAGATCATGCGTGGACTTCATCAGACTTTTACTTTCAAAAATTCTGACGGATCTAGAAATAGAACATGTTTTAAATCTTTCCGACAATCAATTCCCATTGGGAAAACTGTTAGTCTGTATGCTATTCCGACAGACCAAAAACGACGCAATGGCAGCTACTGGCTATTGAACTTCCTTTTTCTAGTCCCATCGTACGTCATCGCGTTCTAAACTATTGGATTTTGGTGTGACCGGGTGTAGGCAAGTCCGTTTCAGCGGAACTCTGTCGAAAAATTGTCAGAGTTTATTCTGACGGAAAAAACGGTCGTATGTACGCGGCATTACTGATAGTAGGTCCCGCTCCTCCTCCCCCTTCAGGTTGGGTGGCCTATAACATACCCCTCAATATTAATTTCCCTACTTCTTCTCTTTGAAGTTCTACCCATACTGATTCCAGACCCCAATGTCGCTTCTCTCTACCACCCTTGCATCATTTTTCTCTTTCCGATACAAGGAATATCACTGGATATTTGCCAGCCTATCATATGAGCTGTCAAACAAAGTTTGTTATTCCCACAAAATCTAAATCCTCCTTATGTAATAGCAGCTCCAGTTCCTCCACTTTGTTAGCTAGGCTCCTAGCATTTGTGTATTTAATTACATTCAGCATTAGTACACAGCTTTCAAGAGCAGATCATACGGGGGGGGGGGGGGGGGCAATCATTTGTCCAATATTCTTATCGTGTGTACTGGGCTTAAAGGGTTACTGCATTTATTTACGAATGCATTTATTTTAGTAAATATAAACTGCTAAATACCTTTTCTCATCAGCAGTATATAGCAGTTGTGACTATCAGTGTCTGGTCGAGCACTGTTTAAAGCTTGTAGGAGGAGTTTTCAGTCTCCTTTGACTGTCCTATGAGGCTGCAGGGCCTCTGACCCTCTATGTGGACAGTGCTGATCACATGCACCCTCCCAAGGAATAAATAAATAAATAATAAAAAACACAATCTCTAGCAATACACACTAAACTGTGCATGTGCAGATTGCCCCCAAGGTTTTGGGTTGGGAGGGAAGGATCAGAGAAGACAGGATCAAACAGTGTATAATATATATATATATATATATATATATATATATATATATATATATATATATATATATATACATACATATATATATATACACACACACACACACACATATTATATATATATATATATATATATATATATACACATACATACATACATACACACACACACACACACACACACACACATATATAGCCAGGTAATAAAAAGCCATGCAAGGTGCATAGAAAGAAACTCAGACAATTGGCCTTGAAGATGCAAAAGGCTGTGACCCAGAACCAAAAGTGCATATGTGTACTGGATGAGCTGCACGAGGGCTCAATACTGCCAGGTGAGAGTGTTAAATACTCCCAAGCATGGCCAGTGTCCTGCCCAGCGCAACGTGGCATGATGGAGGAGGAGGGGGGACCCTCGCCGGAGCCGCCCACCGAGGCTTAGACAACACCTGAGTGTCAGCCGAGAAGATAAAGAAGCACGCGCCGGCAATGCGACGCACAACAGGACGTCACACGTACGGGGAAGTGGCGTGGCGCCGATGCCTGCCTGAACCCCCCCCTAGTCAGAACAGGGAAGAGGGGGAAGGGGAGGGAAGCCGGAAACGCATCGCAGCTCCCGAAAGTGGACAACGCATGAGCCCTAACAGGAACCCCCAAGTTACACAGCCCAAAACAACCCGACCATGGGATGCTAAAAAAGGTAAAAATGCAAAATTAGTATGGCCTATAAAACCTGAAAAAAGTAAACGGATCAAAGACAGATCCGCCATAAAATGCATGGGAGTAATACATGACATACACACCAAACCAACGTGAGTATTTAAGGGATGCCATTTCCGTCCTCTGCATCCATTATTCCTTCCTCTGAGCACACTACTAGACCATTGGTTTATTTAGGTTTTATTATAGACTATCCAAGCATCCACCCCTGAAGAGTTGGTATTATCCCACAAAACGCGTTGGGCTTACACAGATGCTATATGTCTACACAGATGTTAGATTTTACTCCAGACTATACTACACCATGTTGTCCCAAGTGATCTCTTGATGTGGAGGACAGTTTCTCTTACCGTACCATGCTATGTGCTAGGACATTTTTTTATATGTATTAATGATTACCAGCATGGTTTTGCCATATTATGTTTTTCTATGCCTTTTACGTATGCAATTACTGTCACATTTTGTCATTTATGGCAGTAGGAGAATAAAACTTATTTTTTCTATATTGACTGCTTGCTAGTCTTGACTCCATGCCTCATTCAAAGTCCCAAACCCCCCTCTCTTTATATACAGAATTAGGGATGGAGTTGCATGGTCCCATGCATCTCATCTAAAGTCCCAAACCTTTCCTTTATTAATGGATAGTCATGGTCCAACACTTGACTGGATTTTTGTGGAATCACACAACTTAGCTGGGAACAGGTCACTCATACCTGCTACAGCTCCACTTGTGAAAATACCAATGCAAAGAGTGTAAAAAAAAAAAAAAAAAAAAAAAAAAAAAAAAAAAACCCCACACACACACACCCCCCATTATTTTCACAAAAAAAAAAAAAAAAAAAAAAAAAAAAACTGTCCAACCTGTCAGAAACCATAAAACAGACTGAGACAGAAGTACAGTTAAATCGCACTTGTTTAATAATCAGTGGTGTAGTGGGCAGCACTCTTGCCTAGCAGTAAAAAGGGTCGCTGGTTCAAATCTCAACCACGACACTACCGGCCTGTTCTCCCTGTGCCTGCGTGGGTTTCCTCTCACACTCCAAAACATGCTGGTAGGTTAATTGGCTTCTGTGTAAATTGGCCCTAATATATGAATGTGAGTTAGGGACCTTAGATTGTAAGCTTCTTGAGGGTAGGGGCTGATGTGAATGTACAATGTATATGTAAAGCGCTGCGTAAATTGACAGCGCTATACAAGTACCAATAATAATAATAATAATAATAATAATAAGAATAATAATAAGAATAAGAATAAGAGTAAACGTAGTCAAAACATAGGCAGAGTTCAGGAACCGGAATGGATAGTCAGACAAGCCAAAACGTCAGGGAGCCAGAGATGAGCTTAGTAGAACAGAAAGCAGGATCTGGAGCCAGAAGGAATGTCAGCCAAGCAAGTCTTTAACAGGAACACAGGAGAGCGTCTCTAGAGATGTGACCAAGGTGAAGGCAGAGATAATCTGGACAGGACGGCTTAAGTAGGCAGGACTGACGAGCAGGATATCATCAACAGGTGAGTCACTGTGGAGAGATAGGAGCTGATAATTAGCCGACAGCTAAAAACGGCCAGCTTTGACAAGGAAGGGCTGAGCCCAGCCCTGACACAACCACAGTTTAGAGTCCACGGCTGGCATTATAGTCAACACGTTCAGTCTGGTAACCAAATGAGACATTGCTTTATCCATCTAGACAAGGGTGGACTCTTTAGGAGCTAGCAAGTCCAGTTTAATGAGTAGCAGTCATTTTAAAGCAGCCAGGAAATACATAATCTAAAAAAAGTTCAGCTAAAGTATGACAGACAACAGAAACGATTAAAGTGGATGTAAATCCATAAAGATGTTTTATTAATTAAGGCTTACACAGTATAGGATGTCACTGTGCCCAGTCTTGCCACAAAGAGTTAATCCAGCTCTGAGCAGTCCTCTTATCTTTTTTTCCTGACACACAGAAATAGGAGTCCGTTTTTCCCCCTTGCTGTGATCGACCACCGATGATTTACATATCTCATGCACGAGCCTGAGAGAGGCATTCTGTGTACTTCAGATCCCCTCCTTTCTTCTCCAGCTCTCCCAGGATTGGCTGCTCCACACCTCAGCATGATTAGGCATGCTGAAGTCATGTGGTGACTTTTCTGGGTTTTGACTGGATGTTAGTGATCATAGCAGAAGTTCAGTGTAATAAATACACAGGAGAAAATGCATGTTGACAAGGGGAGTGTAGAGGTGAGCGGGGAAGTCTACTGGCATCACGACTCCACCCACTGAGCTCCGGACAACAGACCTGCCCACAGAATCTGCAGTTTTTCTGGTCTCATAACAGAGGGGAGACATTTGACAGGTAAGGATACATGCAGGAGGCATGTATATCCTTATAGATAACCACTATGGCAGTAGTTCACATCTACTTTAACCAGTTCAGATCCGCGCTATAGCCGAATGACGGCAACAGCGCGGATCTGCTTTGCCGGGACACGTCTATTGACGTCGTTCCGTGCACGAGCGGCCTGAGCGCCCCCAGCAGGGCATGCTCTGTGATCAGCGAGTCTATGAGACTCACCTGATCACAGATCGGAGTAAGGGGTCGGTCCTGACCCCTTACCACGTGATCAGCTGTCAGCCAATGACAAGTGATCATGTGATGTAAACAGAGCCGGTAATCTGCTATTTTTTCTCCTCGCGCTGACAGCTCGATGAGGAAAAAAAAAAAGCCATTCACAGGCAGCCCTGAGAGGGACATCAGTCCTGATCACGGCGATCATCAGTGCCCACCTGTGCCCCCTGCCAGTGACACCTAGCAACAGGTAGCAGTGTCGCCTACCAGCATCACCCATCAGTGCCCACAATCAGTGCCACAACAGTGGCAGTGCTGCACATCAGTGCTGCCCATCAGTGCCACCTTATCTGTTCCCACCAGTGAAGGAGAAAAATTACCTGTTTGCAAAATTTTATAACAAACTATGAAACATGATTTTTTTTTTTTTTCAAAATTTCCCATCTTTTTTTGTTTGTTTAGCAAAAAATAAAAATCCCAGCTGTGATTAAATACCACCAAAAGAAAGCTCTATTTGTGGGGAAAAAAATGATAAAAATTTCATTTGGGTACAGTGTTGTATGACCACGCAATTGTCATTCAAAGTGCGTCAACGCTGAAAGCTGAAAATTGGTCTGGGGAGGAGGGGGGTTTAAGTGCCCAGTAAGCAAGTGGTTAAACAAAAAAATCAGATCCCATCTGGGTCATTGAATGAATGTCTCAATCTTATTTATATAGTTTATCCCATACATTAATTGGTTAGAGACATGCTAGGCCCATTTTTTGCTCCCCATAGACAGATTATACTAGGTTCACACTTGTGTGCGCCTGCATTCTCATGCAATTTTTTATGCCTTTTTCATGCACCCCCATTGTAGGTCTATAGGGATAATGTCACACCAAAAGAATTGCCTGTACCTTTTTCCAAGTCGCACGGAAGCGCACTACATAGATGTAAGTGGCCCCATAGACAAAATTAAGTTTCTTCTTGTTATGCATGGTCATGCCACAAGTTCCACAGGTGCGGATATAGGCATGTCAGAAGGTTTGGCCACTAAAACTTTTTCCATTAATTACTGCAAAAAATATGTGCACATTTGAATCAGCCAAGAAGGCATGACAGGCGCAAATACATGGCAGTTGTAGTGTTCTGAGTAGCACTCAGGTTTAGAGCCTAATGCGTATGACCAGAACGCAGGAATTCTGCTGTACCCGTATCTCCCAGGCATCTAAAACCACTGGGATTTGACACACGTGGGCCAAAATGCTAGTGTGCATGAGACCTTATGTGTACCTCTTAACAACTGACTAGACTAATCAGCATACACATCAGCGCCTTAAAAATGGACAGAGAAACCTGTAATAAAAAGTTAGTTCAACATTTCAGATGTTCTCTAAACATCAAAGTAATCTAAGTAATTAAAGTAATTATAAAAAGATTTAACTATGGCTGTGAAGCCAGGTGTGTCTTATGCCAGCCATTGTCTTCCTGTTTATACTCTAAACAAATAGCACAAGTATGTCAGCAATCAGCAAGACCTTTGCATTGTCTCAGCTTTCATATACCAACAAGAGCTAAACAAAACACAGGTTAACAACCTGCCAACATTGCAAACAGCAGTTGAGATGAATTTGAATTGTGTTCATATACATACAGTATATACACTGTTAACCAGCATTTCTGCAAATTGGTGAGGTTTTAAGTGAACTCTAGTTTTTAACCAATAATTTAAAACTATAAGATAAAAAGTAGAAAGTTACATTAAAGCACAGCGAAATACAAGGTTACCATAATGCAACCGCAGTACACTCATCATTACTATACAATATTTCACTCAGGTGTAAGAGTTTTATTCAAATTCTGTTTGCCAACAAATTCTTTCTATCCAAAAGCACACAAATGAGAAATATCAAAGCCTTTCATAGACAAGCTCCCAGATCTGTATGATCTGCATGCCAGCTTCATTTTACAGGAGCTGTGACAGTTCTGTACTTGTAAGGGCTTGTAAAGATCGTGATCTTAAAAAAAAAAAAAAAAAAAAAAAACACACCTCTATAATTAAGTCTGATCTATGAAGTAGATATACAATTCTGAGTAGTTTTAGGTTACCTCAAATGTCCACAATTTTTAGGTTGCATGTGTTGGCGTGCCATATTCACAGCTCTGTTGTCATGGGGCACAATAAATTTTAGGTGTGTTCCCACTCATTCCTTTTTCTAGAAAAAAAATGCAGCAAGCATGATGCAGATACAGTACCGGAAGGTGTGAATTGCATCCTATCATTCAGAGCCTTTCACACATTCCTGCGTGCTGCGATGAACAGGAGAAAGTGCCGCAAAGTTCAGCTTATTATTGGTGGTGCCATCCTTCTTGCATTGCAGTTAAACAAAATGTAAAATTACAGTTTTTCTTGACTTCGTGTTGTAATGCGTCATAAAAAGGAAGTGTTACCAGTAAACCATGTCAATTCTCTAATGGATCCTATTCGGTAAGGCCCCTTCCTCCCAAATCCTTTATTACGTTTACAGTTTTTCTTGACTTCATGCTATTTCAAATGAGCTGCATACCCAATATGTGCTTAGATACCTGGTACTGAACTAAAGCTGCCCATACACTAGTGAGTATTCATAGGACCATTCTAGGGCTGCAACTAACGATTATTTTCATAATCGATTAATCGGCCGATTATTTTTTCGATTAATCGGATAAAATCATAAAAAAAAAAATCGTAATGTGCCATTTTTTTCTATTCCTCCCGGGGACACCAATGACGGGGCGCTATTCCTCCCGGGGACACCAATGACGGGGCGCTATTCCTCCCGGGGTCACCAATGACGGGGCGCTATTCCTCCCGGGGTCACCAATGACGGGGCGCTATTCCTCCCGGGGTCACCAATGACGGGGCGCTATTCCTCCCGGGGTCACCAATGACGGGGCGCTATTCCTCCCGGGGTCACCAATGACGGGGCGCTATTCCTCCCGGGGTCACCAATGACGGGGCGCTATTCCTCCCGGGGTCACCAATGACGGGGCGCTATTCCTCCCGGGGACACCAATGACGGGGCGCTATTCCTCCCGGGGACACCAATGACGGGGCGCTATTCCTCCCGGGGTCACCAATGACGGGGCGCTATTCCTCCCGGGGACACCAATGACGGGGCGCTATTCCTCCCGGGGTCACCAATGACGGGGCACTATTCCTCCCAGGAACACCAATGATGGGGCACTATCCCCCCACCCCTCCCAGGAACACCAATGGGGCACTATCCCCCCACCCCTCCCAGGAACACCAATGGGGCACTATTCCCCCCCCCCCTCCCAGGAACACCAATGGGGCACTATCCCCCCCCCTCCCAGGAACACCAATGGGGCACTATCCCCCCCTCCCAGGAACACCAATGGGGCACTATGTCTATTCCCCTCCCTCCCAGGAACACCAATGATGGGGCATTCCCCCTCCCCCCTCCCTCCCCAGTAATACTGTTAGGATGGTGCCCGGTCATAAAAATGTGCTGTTTTTACTGTGTTATTAGCTGCTACCTTTCACTATGAATGAGCAGCTCGGCTCTCCTCGCTTCTTGCCCTCGCCTCTCTGTTCCCTCGAGGCAGCGGGCAGGGCTGAGATCAGTGGGGATGACGTCTGCAAAGAGGAGGAGGGGGAGAGGTGCGCCGCGGACGTGCCTGGTCACAAACGGCGGCGCCGAGGACACAGGAGGGAGGATTTTTTCTCTGTTCCCTCGAGGCAGCGGGCGGGGCTAAGAAGATCAGGGGGGGGGGGGTGACGTCAGCAAGGAGGAGGAGAGGCGCGCCGTGGACGTGCGGCGGCGCAGACGTGCCTGGTCACAAATGGCGGCGCCGAGGACACGGGGAGGGAGGATTTAAAACAGACGGACAGACAGAAGGAAGGTGCGGACCAACTAATCGATAATGAAAATCGTTGACAACGATTTTCATTATCAATTATTATCGATAATATTGATTAATCGTTTCAGCCCTAGACCATTCATATGAAAATTTTCATCAGTACATTAGATGATATGAAAAAAAAAAAAACCCCTTTGCTTTTAACGTTTGATTTGAGTGAATAGACTTTTTTTTTTTTTTGAGAAAAACACACCACACCTTCACCGTGTAAGACATTTGAGAAAATTTTTCATCTTCAGCTCATCTGAATTTTGTCAACACTGCAGTAATGAACGTGGATTTGACAACACTAAATCATTACAACATAAAATAAAATAAAAACTCACAAACGTCTTAAACATTTTTTTTTTTTTTTTGTATTTGTATATAACAGCACATGGAATTACATTTGCCTTTTGTAGCTCTATAGTTGATCGTCCTCAACCATCATATTTTAAAATTGCAGTTTTTTGGTTTAGCATGCAGGCAAAGTGCAAACAGGCCCCTAATGGTAGATGAAGGAAATGTCAACCTATTTGGAGCATTCGCTTCCAGTACTACATTGTTCTGTTTCTTTCCATATAAACGTAGCCTATAATGTGTACAGTTGTGAGGTGGACCCTGCATTGTAACATTCTGGTTAAGCAATCATTTCTACAAGCTGTGCTGATATCTTCCACTGTATTGAAAATAACTGCTGCAAGTAAAATCAAGTAACACTATTTAAACAAAAAGGAAATTGCCCTTTAACCATCCATGCAGCAAGAAAGGTTTGTTTCACACAGGCTTCAGCTTGTATATGAGCAGTGTGAACAGCAAGCTTTGTTGAAGCTTTTAAAGTACCATTCAGCTCCAGTTTGTAATTGTTGAACACAGATCCTAATGTGAGTTTTGATTGCCATTTTTAAGGATAAGTTCACCTTTGTTCGCCTGTTTTTAGGGTGGAACATGTTCCCAATGCTGCAGCCGCTTCCCGATCCCCTCACGCCCTGTGAGGGTAGTACGGGGAGAAGTTACCCATACTAGCTGTCACGTTTTGAAATCAGCGCGGCCGTATGTCATTTATTCACACACAGCTCTGTGTGTGAATAAACTACAAGCCCTGACATCCTTTGTGGCTGTCGGCTCGTAGTTCTCAATGAACTACCACGGCACTGTGGAGTGCAGTCGTAGTTCATTGATTCTCCCTGTCAGATTGTATCTGCCTGCCCGTACAGGATGTAGGGGCACGCAGATACACTAACAGGTATGCCGATTGCTCGTGCAATGCTTTACAGACACCAAAAAATAAATAAATGCACATTTCCCCCCCCCCCCAGAACAAAAAAAAAAAGAATGGTACGTTTTATTTTAAAACATGAACTTCTCCTTTAAGCAAGCTGTTGGCAAGCTTCTGTTGGCTGTCACCAAGCTTCAAGAAGTGCTGAAGCCCGCTAGCAGCTTGTTTAACCACTTCAATGAAGGGAACTTTTCCCCCTTCCTGCCCAGGCCAATCTTCAGCGCTGTCGCATTTTAAATGACAATTGCGCGGTCATGCAAACACTGACTGTACCCAAACAAAATTTTTATCATTTTGTTCCCACAAATAGATCTTTCTTTTGGTGGTATTTGATCACCACTGGGGTGTTTATTTTTTTCTAAACAAAAAAAAAAAAAAACGAAAATTTAAAAAAAAAATAAAGTTTCTTTGTTTCGGTTATAACATTTTGTAAATAAAGGGGGAGGGAAATTGGGACTTTATATGAAACTGCGCCGGGTAAAGGCCGCAAGTTTCCATCCCTATGACACAATATCTAAAAACTCACAAGCAAAAGCCAGTGGGTGAAGGAAGAGGAGGTGGGACTTTAAATGAAGCCAATGGTTTGCAAGCCGACACATAACGGTGGGTCAATAAAATTCTTTTATTGCATG
Organism: Aquarana catesbeiana; assembly: GCF_042186555.1. Taxonomy (NCBI): domain Eukaryota; kingdom Metazoa; phylum Chordata; class Amphibia; order Anura; family Ranidae; genus Aquarana; species Aquarana catesbeiana. The sequence continues at coordinate 189,837,193 of NC_133334.1, read as the reverse complement.
TTCATACAAACAATGGTATCAGACAATATCAATTTAAACACTTGGTAAAATGTTAACAATGATAACCAGGGATCAACATAAGGACCATTAGTATAGTTATCAAAGATAAAAGGGGTAACATGAGTAATAACATGGGTATGAGCAATATTACTGAAGATGGACAAGGGATCACCAGGTGTCAGAAAGCGTAGATAGTTAAAACAAGGTAATAACTGCCTGATAGCTGGCCTCAAATTCCTGTTAAAGGGTAAAACTCTGTGTAGCATGGATTGGAACAATAAAGGGCAACCGGTAGCTCGACGCGTTTCGTGGTTCAGGACCACTCATCAGGAGCAAACATGTCAAGTTTCTGGAAATTAAAGATAATAATAATAGTATCATGGGTCAGAGTTACAGTGGGTACAAGGGGCCAAATAATCCCCCAAAAACAAAAGTACTCACAGCAGGCATGGGTAGATGGTGAATGGCCAGGTACGGCAACCGTCCGGGACTGATGCCGGGCCGGGAGCTGAGGCGGGCCCCCCCGCCGCGGCGACCAAAACAGGCACCCCCCCAAAGGCGATGCAGAGCCACGAGGCACCACCACGTACCTGGCCATTCACCATCTACCCATGCCTGCTGTGAGTACTTTTGTTTTTGGGGGATTATTTGGCCCCTTGTACCCACTGTAACTCTGACCCATGATACTATTATTATTATCTTTAATTTCCAGAAACTTGACATGTTTGCTCCTGATGAGTGGTCCTGAACCACGAAACGCGTCGAGCTACCGGTTGCCCTTTATTGTTCCAATCCATGCTACACAGAGTTTTACCCTTTAACAGGAATTTGAGGCCAGCTATCAGGCAGTTATTACCTTGTTTTAACTATCTACGCTTTCTGACACCTGGTGATCCCTTGTCCATCTTCAGTAATATTGCTCATACCCATGTTATTACTCATGTTACCCCTTTTATCTTTGATAACTATACTAATGGTCCTTATGTTGATCCCTGGTTATCATTGTTAACATTTTACCAAGTGTTTAAATTGATATTGTCTGATACCATTGTTTGCATGAACATGCAATAAAAGAATTTTATTGACCCATCGTTATGTGTCGGCTTGCAAACCATTGGCTTCATTTAAAGTCCCACCTCCTCTTCCTTCACCCACTGGCTTTTGCTTGTGAGTTTTTAGATTTTGTAAATAAGTAAGTTTTCGCCTTTACTGATGAAGAGGCACCGACAGGCATTACTGATGGGCACCGACTGGCAACCATGGCGGTGGCTGCACTGATAATTAGCCAATCGGCTCTCGTCTACTCGCATCTGTCAGTAGGAGTGGAGGAAAAGCCGATAAACGGCTCCTCCCATTTACGCTGTGATTGGACACAGCTGATCACATGGTAAAGAGGCTCTTATCGTGATGCTGTGTGTCAGACTCACACACCGTTTCCCACGCGCGATCGCGGCTTATCCTGCTGGACGTCCAGTCAGGATAACTTAACCACTTTGCGCACGTCATTCTGCTATATGGCAGGCAGGAAATGTTTAAAGTGGCAATCAACACTCTTATTAGGATAACAAATCTTAACCACTGTAAAAGCAATTGTTCCTCACGGAAAGAAAGAAAAGAAAGAAAAGAAAGAAAAGAAAGAAAAGAAAGAAAAGAAAGAAAAGAAAGAAAAGAAAGAAAAGAAAGAAAAGAAAGAAAAGAAAGAAAAGAAAGAAAAGAAAGAAAAGAAAGAAAAGAAAGAAAAGAAAGCGCCAATTCATATAAAAAGTAAATCAAATGCAATCCATACATCACATAAGTGAAAACAAATAACTGCGATAAATAATGCAAAGTCCAGTGCAGAGAAAGCAATGAGTTAGGAACCTCCAAAGCCTCCCCACGAGAAAAAGACAAGCCTCAAAATGGTGTGTCCAGAGATCCGCCGTCATCTCCCCATATAGTCAACACCAAATGGAATGGCTGCCCTCACACTTAGGTCTTTTAGACAGATATCCCATTATAGGCAAAACAGATCTTACTCAATGTCCACTTCAAAGAAGCACTCCACAATGGAACAAAAGCTGAAGCACATACAGTCAGGTCTTTTTGGCTCTATACACCACAATGGATTTGAAATAAAAAACGAACAAGATGTGCTTTAACTGCAGACTTGCAGCTTTAATTTGAGGGTATTTACATCCAAATCAGGTGAATGGTGTAGGAATTACAACAGTTTGTATGTGTGCCTCCCACTTTTTAAGGGACCAAAAGTAATGGGACAATTGGCTGCTCAGCTGTTCCATGGCAAGGTGTGTGTTATTCCCTCATCCCATTTACAAGGAGCAGATAAAAGGTCCAGAGTTCATTTCAAGTGTGCTATTTGCATTTGGAATCTGTTGCTGTCAACCCTCAATATGAGATCCAAAAAGCTGTCACCATCAGTGAAGCAAGCCATCATTAGGCTGAAAAAAACAAACCCAGAGAGATTGCAAAAACATTAGGTGTGGCCAAATCAACTGTTTGGAACATCCTTAAAAGAAAGAACACACCGGTGAGCTCAGCAACAAGACTCGGAAGACCAGGGAAAACAACTGTGGTGGATGACCGAAGAATTTTTTCCCTGGTGAAGAAAACACCCTTCACAACGTTTGGCCAGATCAAGAACACTCTCCAGCAGGTAGGTGTATGTGTGTCAAAGTCAACAATCAAGAGACTTCTTCAGAGTGAATACAGAGTGTTCACCACAAGATGTAAACCATTGGTGAGCCTCAAAAACAGGAAGGCCAGATTAGAGTTTGCAAAACAACATCTAAAAAAAGCCTTAACAGTTCTGGAACAACATCCTATGGACAGATGAGACCAAGATCAACTTGTACCAGAGTGATGAGAAGAGTATGCAGAAGGAAAGGAACTGCTCATGATCCAAAGCATACCACCTCATCAGTGAAGCATGGTGGTGGTAGGGTCTTGGCGTGGGCATGTATGGCTGCCAATGGAACCGGTTCTCTTGTATTTATTGATGATGTGACTGCTGACAAAAGCAGCAGGATGAATTCTGAAGTGTTTCGGGCAATATTATCTGCTCATATTCAGCAAATGAACAGATGAACAATGACCCGAAGCATACTGCAAAAGCAACCAAAGAGTTTAAGGGAAAGAAGTGGAATGTTATGCAATGGCCACGTCAATCATCTGACCTGAATTCGATTGAGCATGCATTTCACTTGCTGAAGACAAACTGAAGGGAAAATGCCCCAAGAACAAGCAGGAACTGAGGACAGTTGCAGTAGAGGCCTGGCAGAGCATCACCAGGGATGAAACCCAGCGTCTGGTGATGTCTATGCGTTCCAGACTTCAAGCTGTAATTGACTGCAAAGGATTTGCAACCAAGTATTAAAAAGTGAAAGTTTGATGGATGATTGTTAATCTGTCCCATTACTTTTGGTCCCTTAAAAGGTGTGAGGCACATATACAAAACTGTTGCAATTCCTACACCGTTCACCTGATTTGGATGTAAATGCCCTCAAATTAAAGCTGAAAGTCTGCAGTTAAAGCACATCTTGTTCGTTTAATTTCAAATCCATTGTGCTGGTGTATAGAGCCAAAAAGATTAGAATTGTGTCGATGTCCCAATATCTATGGACCTGACTGTAAAGCTCACCAGGGTAATGCTCTGATGGTGTAGTATTTATTATGAATACAACATTAAAAGCAGGTAAAAAGGATGCATAAATCTTTATTATATGGATTCATAATACTACACTATTAGAGCATTTCCCTGGCTCCTGGTGAGCTTTATTTGCTTTAGCTTTTGTTCCATCATGGAGCGGTTCTTTGAAGTGGACATCGAGTGGGATCTGTTTTGCCTATAACGGGATATCTGTCTGAAAGACACAGGTGTGAATGCTGCTGTAAGGGCAGCCATTCCATCTGAGTGTTGACTTAATGGGGAGGTGACAGCTGATCTCAAGACACAGTTTTGAGGCTTGCATTTTCACGTGGGGAGGCTTTGGAAGTTCCTAAAACATTGCTTTCTCTGCACTGGACTTTGCATTATTTATCACAGCTATATTTGTTTTCACTTATATGATATATGGATTAAATCTGATTCACCTTTAGGGCTCATTTACACTTGCTTTGGCTTCAAACACACATGAACGGCTTAGTTTACACTTGCTTCAAAACAAGGCATCGGACAGGCTTTGTTAAAGCTCCCATCACTAAATAAAATGGTTATCTTACAGTCCTGTTTACACCTTGCTTTTGCTTCACTTCAAAAATGATACCCCATGTAGCTTTAGTGGTGCTTTAACCTCCCTGGCGGTATGATTATTTCAGATTTTAGGTGCTGAAAGCGGTACCATTATTTTGCACAGAAATTTGGCGTTTTATATTGTAGGCCTGTAATTCTTAGGAATAGTTCACTTAAATCTGTCCAAACAAGAGTCTAGTAGACATCCCGGGTATGAAAGTTTGAAAAACGAAATAAAAAATTATAATATAATAAATAACTATAAATAATAACAAATAATAATATAATAATAAAAATTATATAATAATGTAATCAAATCAAAAACACTGAAATTTGCTCAGTTGCAGAATTGTAGCTTTTGTTACTTTTAGTGTTGGATGATGGATCTCCTCACAAATCACTATCGCTCAATTCTGCAAGTGATTATAATTTATTATCGCTTTTTTCTAGCTGGTCTAAAACCACTTTTGATGTAAAGAGACAGTTTTGGTTGCTATGGACAATCCCCAGTTTCCTGGCAGAAAGAACAGTTTTTATATATATAAAACTGCATGCAGGACACTGGGCAGACCACTAGGGACAAAGGGGATGTGTCATTATTTGATACAGTACTGTAATCAGTAAGATTACAGTATACTGTATCTATACTGTGTGTTTCACTTTTGAATTTACCGCCGAACTCCGTCCCCGTGCGTCGCAACGCTCGCAGGGAACGGAGCTCGGCACTGTGAATCGAGCGAGACACGGCGGCTCGCCGATCACAGCGGAGAGGCATCGCAGGAACCAGGGGACAAGGTAAGTAAACTCTTCCTGGATCCTGCGATGCAAGCCCGAGTCTGGCTCGGGGATACCGCTTTTGGTATGAAAAATCCACCCCGAGCCAGACTCGGGAATACCGCCAGGGAGGTTAAAGCGTCTTCAAAGCCTCCATAGAAGTCTATGGCAAAGGTCGCTTAAAGCCCCACCAAAGGCCCATTGAAGGGGCCCCAAGCAAAAATCAAGATGTAAACAGGACTGTAAGCTAACAATTTTATTTAGTGACAGGAGCATTGACTGGCGTTCAGAGAGCTTTAACAAAGCATGTCCGAAGCCATGTTTTGAAGCAAGTGTAAAACTAGCCCTTCAAGTTCATCCGGAAAGTATTCACAGAGCATCACTTTTTCACAATTTGTTAAGTTATTCCAACATGGATTAAATTCATTATGGTCCTCAAAATTCTACAAATACCCCATAATGACAATGTGAAAAGAGGTTTGTTTGAAATCTTTGCAAAATTTATTAAAAAAAAAAAAAATATTATTATTATTATTATTATTATTATTATTATTAATAATAATAATAATAATAATAATATCGAAGTTACTTACCAGTAACGTTTTTTTCCAAGAGTCTTTCAGGACAGCATACTTGAGAGACCTTGGCTCCTCCCTTCTTAGGAAACACCGCCTCCACCAGACTTTTAAGGCGCCCCTTCCCTCTAGCCCATCAGTCTTTGCACGAGAACCTCCGGCCAGTCTAGGGAGACATAAGAACACATCATAACATTTATATTCCTGATGCTCTCACATCCTAGAGGCAAGACAATATTTGGGTGGGTACCGGGGCTGTCCTGAAAGACTCTTGGAAAAACGTTACCGGTAAGTAACTTCGATTTTCCCTCTTTCGTCTTTCAGGACAGCACACTTGAGAGGATAAGCGAGCACTTACCCTAGGGTGGGACTACTGCCTGCAGAACTTTACGCCCAAAAGCCTGGTCCTGGGCAGACAATAAGTCCAGTCTGTAGTGCTTAACGAAAGTCTTAAAACATGACCACGTTGCTGCTCTGCAGATCTGATCGGGTGTAGCACCAGCCCACTCTGCTTGTGACGTTGCCATAGCCCTAGTGGAATGAGCCCTAATACCTTCCGGAACTTCCACCACCTTTGCTATATAGGCTTGACTGATAGCCAATCTTAGCAATCTGGTTATAGTGTGTCTAGAGGCTTTGGAACCCATCCTTGCCCCTGAAAAGGAAACAAAAAAGGAGTCGGATTTCTTAAACTGCTCCGTAACCTCCAGGTACCTTAATGCACATCTTCTGACATCTAACTTGTGGAAGACCTGTTCCTGTTCCGTCACAGGATTTGAGCAAAAAGTGGGTAAACAAATTTCCTGGCTTCTATGAAATTCCGAAACCACCTTTGGAAAAAAGGCCGGATCGGTTTTAAAAAGAATCCTATCCGGAAAAAATTGAAAGAAAGGTGCCCTCCTAGAGAGGGCTTGTAAGCTCACTGACCCTCCTTGCAGTAGTGATGGCTACTAAGAAAACCATCTTGAGGGTTAAAAACTTCACCGTACAAGACTCAATAGGTTCAAAAGGGCCCTCTGTAAGACCCCTTTCACACTGGGGCGGTTTGCAGGCGGTATTGCGCTAAAAATACCGCCTGCAAACCGCCCCTAAACAGCCTCCGTTGTTTGTTCAGTGTGAAAGCCCGAGGGCTTTCACACTGAAGCGGTGCGCAGGCAGGGCGGTGAAAAAAAAAGTCCTGCAAACCGCTTTTTTGGAGCGGTGAAGGAGCTGTGTATTCACCGCTCCTAAACCGCTCCTGCCCATTGAAATCAATGGGACAGCGCGGCTATACCGCAGCAATACCGCGGCTATAGCCGCGCTGTACGAGGGATTTTAACCCTTTTTCGGCCGCCAGCGGGGGTTAAAACTGCACCGCTAGCGGCCGAAGACCGCTGCAAGAACGACGGTACAGCAGCGCTAAAAATAGCGCTGTTGTACCGCCGACGCCCCCACCGCCCCAGTGTGAAAGGGGCCTAAGGGCCTGTAGTACTAAGGATAGATCCCATACTGGAAAGACCCTTTTCTTCTGCTCTCCAAGACCCACAACACCAGGAGTGCACCCCCCAGGACCAACCACCACCAGGGTCCCAGACGTGCCTCTCCTCCCCTCTGACCACTAAGAGGGGGGTTTACCCGTGAGCTAAGTTGGAATAAGGTAAGGGAACACCACGCCAGGGTTCCACTTACCTTAGTGTGGCTGGTGCTGGCGTCACCCGGCACAGAACGGGAACCATCCGTCTGACATTCCTCTGGCCAGGGGAGTGGTCCACCTCAGAATGCTCCTCTGGCTGACACTACAGCCTTAATGGAGCCCGCACCAGTCCTCACGCCGTTTGTTTATCCGTCCCGCGGCCGGAACCGGAAGCCACGGTCCGAACGGAAGTGCCCTCCCCGTCGGAAATGACGTCGCCCGTCATCCGACTCAGTGTTGCTCCATGCTGACTCTCAGAGTGAGGGGGATCTGGACACTTCCGCATCGCCCTGCCCAGGCAGCGGAGAAACGAACTTCCAGGCCTCCACATTCCCCAAGGGAGGACAGGGAGCGCAATGCCACAGCAGGTAACCAGACTCCCCATCCGTGCTGCTGTAAATGAAAGACCCGTCTCTCCTTTCCACGATCGTACCGGCCTCAGCCTCACCAGCTGATATGGCCCAGGTTCCTAAGCGATGTCTCCCTCCTGGAGGAAACACCAAAACTGATGGGCTAGAGGAAAGGGGCGACTTAAAAGTCTGGTGGAGGCGGTGTTTCCTAAGAAGGGAGGAGCCAAGGTCTCAAGTGTGCTGTCCTGAAAGACGAAAGAGGGAAAATTTGATTTTTTTTATTTTTGTTTTGTTTTTCCCCTTTTGTAACTTAATAGAATGTGAAAAAACTGAAGCTCTGTGAAAACTTTCACAGCCTTTGCCATGACACTCAAAATTGATCTCAGGTGCATCCTGTTTCCACAACTTGATTGGAGTCCACCTGTGGTAAATTCAGTTGATTGGACGTGATTTGGAAAGGCACACACCTGTCTATACAAGTTCCCACAGTTAACAGTACATGTCAGAGCACAAACCAAGACATGAAGTCCAAGGAATTGTCTGTAGACCTCTGAGACAGGATTGTATCAAGGCATAGATCTGAGGGAAGGGTACAAAAAATTGTCTGCAGCATTGAAGGTCCCAATGAGCAAAGTGGCCTCCATCATCCATAAACAGAAAAAGTTTAGAACCACCAGGACTCATCCTAGAGCTACCGCACGGCCAGACTGCCAAACACAGCCAATCGGGGGAGAAGGGCCTTAGTCAGGGAGGTGACCAAGAACCCGATGGACACTCTGACAGAGCTCCAGCGTTTCTCTGTGGAGGGAGGAGAACCTTCCAGAAGAACAACCATCTCTGCAGCACTTCACCAATCAAGCCTGTATGGTAGTGTGGCCAGACAAGAGCCACTCAGTAAAAGGCGCATGACAGCCCGGCTGGAGTTTGCCAAAAGGCACCTGAAGGACTCTCAGACCATGAGAAATGAAATTCTCTGGTCTGATGAAACAAAGATTAAACTCTTTTGCCTGAATGGCAAGCATCATGCCTGGAGGAAACCAGGAACCGCTCATCCCCTGGCCAATACCATCCCTACAATGAACCATGGTGGTGGCAGCCACATGCTGAGGGGATGCTTTTCAGCGGCAGGAACTGGGAGACTAGTCAGGCTCGAGGGAAAGATCAATGCAGCTATTTACAGAGACTTCCTTGATGAAAACCTACTCCAGAGTGCTCTGGACCCCAGACTGGGGCAAAGGCTCATCTTACAACAGGACAGCAACCCTAAAAACACAGCCAAGATAACAAAAGGAGTGGCTATAAGACAACTCTGTGAAAGTCCTCGAGTATCCCAGCCAGAGCCCAGAATTGAACCCGATTGAACATCTCTGGAGAGATCTGAAAATGGCTGTGCACCGCGCTCTCCATCCAACCTGATAGAGCTTAAGAGGTCCTGCAAAGAAGAATGAGAGAAAACCTATAAATAGGTGTGCCAAGCTTGTAGCACCATGCTCAAAAAAACTTGAGGCTGTAATAGGTGCCAAAGGTGCTTCAACAAAGTATTGCGCAAAGGCTGTGAATACTTATGTACATGTGATTTTTTTGAATTTATAATTAATTTGCAAAGATTTCAAGCTTCTTTTACGTTGTCATTATGGGGTACTGTTAATATAATTTTGAGGTAAATAATAAATTGAATCCATTTTGGAATAAGGCTATAACTAGAGCTGCACGATTCAGGCTAAAATGAGAATCACGATTTTTTGCTTAGAATAAAAGATCAAGATTCTCTCAGCGTAACATCATCTTTCACATTATACCAAAAAAATTGGGCTAAATTTACTGTCTAGTTTTTTTTTTTTTTAATCCATTAAAGTGTATTTTAAAAGACTGCTCTGCACCGAATCAAGGAAATGCCGTGTTAAGATCGAGAGGAGGGTTGTATCGCGATTGATTCTTTAACGATTAAAGCACTGTGAAAACTTTCCGGATGCGTTGTATATAAACTATAGATTGATTGCATTTGAGTCACTTTTTACATGAAAATACATTAGCGCTGCACTTTTTAATATATATTTTCATTCGTTTTGGTATACCACCTATGCGAGAGCTGCCAGAATTTTTCTTTCCACGGCGCAGAAAGTTTAACATTTTTATTATCTTCATGCCTCTAAAGTACCTGACTATGCTCACGCTAAAGTCTCACACGAAGGCCCCCCCCCTTCAACCTGGTGGGGAAAAAAAAAAACAAAAACAAAAAAAAAAAACAAAAAAAAAAAAAAAAAAAAAAACACCCTGACAGATAGATACTTATCCATCCACACTCATCCATGCTCATCCATGCCACATCGAGCCACTAGAGTGCTTCACAAAAGTGTAATAGGTAGTCAAATTAGATTTGACAATTATGCCCCTAGAACGCCTGACAGTGCTCCCTGCATGTTGGGCCTATGTGACCAGGCTGTGTAAAAGTCTCACACATGTGGCATTGCCGTACTCGGGAGGAGTAGGAGAATCTATTACGAGATTACATTTACCAGAAACTTGTAGAAAAAAAAAGAGAAAAAACAATTTTCAAAAGACTCACTATGCCTCAGATTATATGTGGGGTTGTTTTATCTCCAAAATGGGGTCATTTTTGGGGCGTTTCCATCGTCCTGGTGCTCCAGGGCCTTCAAAAGTGTAAGAGGTAGTCAAGAAATTATATGTATAATTTATGCTCCAAGAACACTTCCTGCATGTTGCGCCTCTGTATGTGGCCAGGCTGTATAAAAGTCTCACACATGTGGTATCGCCGTACTCAGGAGGAGTAGTAGAATGTGTTTTGGGGTGTAATTTGTGCTATGCATATGCTGTGTGAGAGAAATAACCTGCTACTATAACAATTTTGTAAAAAAAAAAAAAAAAAAAAAAAAAAAAAAAATTCTTGATTTTGCAAAAGAATTGTGGGAAAGAAATTACAACTTCAAAAAAAACTCACCATGCCTCTTACTAAATACCTTGAAATGTCTACTTTCCAAAAAGGGGTCATTTGGGGGGTATTTTTAACTTTCCCGGCTTGTTAGGGTCTCAAGAAATTATAGGCCGTCAGTACATCAGGTGTGATCAATTTACAGAGATTGGCACCATAGCTTGTGGACTCTACAACTTTCACAAAGACCAAATAATATACACCGATTTGGGTTATTTTTACCAAAGAAATGTAGCAGTATAAATTTTGGCCAAAATTTATAAAGAAAAATTACTAATTAGCAAAATTTTATAAAAAAAACTAAGAAAAATGCATTTTTTTCTTTTAAACAGAATTTTCAGTCTTTTTTCTTTTATAGCGAAAAAAAATAAAAAACCCAGGAGGTCATTAAATACCACCAAGAGAAAGCTCTATTTGTGTGGAAAAAAAAAAGGACAAAAATTTCATATAGGTACAGTGTTGCATGATTGAGTAATTGTCATTCAAAATGTAAAACCCACCAAAAGCTGAAAATTGGTCTGGTTAGGAAGGGTGTTTAATTGGCCAGTGGTCAAGTGACTAAGGTTTGGTGCCGCATCAGGAATTACACCCCCTATCACTTTTGCCAGGTGCTATCACCAGCCGATTGCAAACCCATTTAAGTAAATGGGAGTTTCGGCAGGCTAGGCCAGGGTTAAAGGGATTAAAGCAGGCAGTGAGGAGCCAATACACCACCTCACCGCTTGTCATATGCTCTCTGAAGAGTGATCTGAATGCAGACTGCTATTCAGAGAGCAAAGCAAGTGTGAAAGAGCCTTTAGATCTCACACTGCAGGGGTGTAGATCTGCTGGAAGTGAAGATGGCCAAAAAGTTAAAGGGGCTGTTAAACTAGGTGACGGGGGGGGGGACACATTAGTGGTAGGTTGACTAAACCACATAAATCCAAAGTCTAGTATAGTAGCAAGTCCTATTTGCAACCACGGAACACCCAAAAAGACAGTATGCGACCGGTCTAAACTACGTGGCATGTTCACCAATGCCAGGAACCTGGCGGACAAGATGGGAGAACTAGAGATACTGTTGTACGAGGAGGATTTAGATTGTGTGGGAATTTCACATAATACTTATGGGTAGAGCTCCAAAAGGGGTGAAACTAAGAGGAAAGTAATACTGGGAGTATGCTATAGGCCCCCTAACCTGAGGGAGGAGGGGAGAAGGACCTCCTATCACAAATTGGATTAGTGGCAAGAATGGGAGGTGTCATCATAAGTGGGGATTTTAATTATCCAGGCATAGACTGGGCAGAAGGAACCGCGCATTTGTCTAAGGCTTGCAGGACAAATTTCATGGGTCAGATGGTAGACGCACCAACTAACAAAGCGTTACTAGACCTACTGATTACCAACAATACATACCTGATCACGGATGTGGAAATAAGGGGCAATTTAGGAAACAGCGATCACAGGTCAATTAGCTTCAGTATATATCACACAAATAGGAAACATAAGGGGAATACAAAGACACTGAATTTCAAAAGAGCCAACTTCCCTAAACTACGAACCTTGCTAGAAGATATAAATTGGGATCAAATCTTAGGTTTGCTTCAAGAGCATATTAAATAAGGGCCTTAGCCAGTGCATCCGATTGGGAAATAAATTTAAAAGAGCGAACAGAAGTCCTCAATGGCTTAATTCCAATGTAAAAATGCATATAAAAGCAAAAGAAGAATGCCTTCAAAAAATACAAGGCTGAGGGATAATTACCAGCATTCAGACTTTACAAAGAATGCAACAAGAAATGTAAGGGTGCAATTAGAGTGACTAAGATAGAAAACGAAAGACACATAGTGGAGGAAAGAAAAAAAAAAAAAAAAAAACACCACACACACGAAATTCTTTAGGTATGTAAACTGTAAAAGAGGGGAGGACAGACCATATTGGCCCCATAGAGAATGAGGAAGGGAATGTGGTTACAAAGGATAGTGAGACGGCGGAGGTACTGAATTTATTCTTCTCCTCAGTCTTGAGGGAATCGGGGGATCAGTAACCAAAACTGCAGTGTTTATCCTCATGACACATTACAAGAAGCTCCCTCATGGCTAACAGAGGACAGAACTAGAAATAGACTTGAAAAACTTAACATTAATAAGTCACCAGGACCAGATGGCTTGCACCCGAGGGTCCTTGTGGAACTCAGTCAAGTAATTGCCAGACCATTGTTCCTAATTTTTATTGACAGCCTACTGACTGGTACCAGCCGATTGGAGAAAAGCAAATGTAGCACCAATATTTAAAAAAGGGCCAAAATACATCCCTGGGAATTACAGATCAGTTAGCCTAAAATCATAGTATGCAAGCTCTTGGAGGGGGTGATAAGGGACTATATACAAAATTTCAGTAATGAAAACGTATCATTAGCGGTAATCAGCATGGATTCATGAAGAATCGTTTTTGCCAAACCAATCTATTAACCTTCTATGAGGAGGTGAGCTGCCATCTAGATAAAGGAAGGCTCGTAGACGTGGTGTATCTGGATTTTGCAAAAGCATTTGACACAGTTCCCCATAAACTTTTACTGTACAAAGTAAGGTCAGTTGGCATGGACCATAGGGAGAGTACATGGATTGAAAACTGGCTACATAGGCGAGTTCAGAGGGTAGTGATAGATGGGGAGTACTCGGAATAGTCAGAGGTGGAAAGTGGGGTGCCCCAGGGTTCTGTCCTGGGACCGATCCTATTTATTCATAATTGACCTGGAGGATGGGGTGAACAGCTCAATCTCTATATTTGCGGATGATACTAAGCAGGGAAATAACTTCTCCGCAGGATGTGGAAACCTTGCAAGTAGATATGAACAAATTAATGGGGTGGGCAACTACATGGCAAATGAGGTTTAATGTGGAAAAATGTAAAATAATGCATTTGGGTGACAAAAATATGAATGCAATCTACTCACTGGGGGGAGAACCACTGGGAAAAAATCAAGATGGAAAAGGACCTGGGGGTCCTAGTAGATCAGTGGTCTCTAACCTTTTTGGCACCGAGGACCGGCATTGTGGAATAAAAGCGCGCCAAGGCCCGGGTGGGGTCTATGCGGCTTTTCGCTGGCAATTTGTTGGGGAAATGGCTGGTGTTAGCGCTTCAATTATCACAGCACCATGGCTGATATGGTGTCAGGATGATTGAAGCTCATTATTTCTGTCATTACATTACAATATAAAATGAAATAGTTCAACTCACCATAATCCAGAATCTGCCATCAGATGCAGAGTGTTACTTGCCACCTTGCCTGCCACCAGATTTGGTTTTACACTTTCCGTGTCACCTTCCACCAGATGTGGATTGTCACTTGCCACGTCGCCTGGCACCAGATTTGGTTTGCCGCCTGGCACCAGATTTGGTTTGCCGCCTGGCACCAGATTTGGTTTGCCGCCTGGCACCAGATTTGGTTTGCCGCCTGGCACCAGATTTGGTTTGCCGCCTGGCACCAGATTTGGTTTGCCGCCTGGCACCAGATTTGGTTTGCCACCTGGCACCAGATTTGGTTTGCCACCTGGCACCAGATTTGGTTTGCCGTGGTGGCAGCACGTCAGTGAGAGAGAACAGCAGTGATGCAGGGCCGGCGGTGAGAGATGCGCTCATCTGTCTGCTGCCCTGCCTCACCTCCAGCAGTGTAGCGGCTCCGCTGTGTGGGTGGAAGAGCGGTGATCCGGGCGGGCGGTGAGAGATGTCATCTCTCTGCTTGACCGCCGTCGCATGTCAGTCAGCGCAGCCTTCACGGCCCGGCTGCAAACAAGCCACGGCCCGGCAGTGGGCCGCGGCCCGGGGGTTGGGGAACACTGTAGTAGATGATAGGCTGGCTCAGCAATAGCATGCCATGCCAAGCTGCTGCTAACAAAGCAAACAGAATATTGGCATGCATTAAAAAGGATTAAGACCTGGAGTATGCTGTCCAGTTCTGGGCACCAGTCCTCAGGAAGGATGTGCTGGAAATGGAGCGAGAACAGAGAAGGGCAACAAAACTAATAAAGGGACTGGAGAATATTAGTTATGAAGAAAGGTTACGAGCACTGAACCTATTCTCTCTGGAGACGATAGAGAGGGGATATGATTTCAATTTACAAATACCGTACTGGTGACCTCACAATAGGCATAAAATTTTACCTCTGAAGGGAGTTCAAGACAACACGTGGCCATTCATTAAAATAAGAAAAGAGGTTTAACCTTAAACTGCATAGAGGGTTCTTTACTGTAAGAGCGGCAAGATGTGGAATTCCCTATCCACAGGCGGTGGTTTCAGCGGGGAGCATCGGTAGTTTCAAGAAACTATTAGATAAGCACCTGAACGACCACAACATGCAGGGATATACAAAGCAATCCTGACATAAAATCACACACATAGGATGGACTTGTGTCTTTTTTCAACCTCACCTACTATGTAATACTTTTTTTTTTTTTTGTCCCATTAGTCTCACAAGATTCCAGGTAGGATTCTGTAATCAGTACCGCTGGAGAGGAAGCTATACCAGGAAGGAAGGAAATAGGGATCTCCCTGCTTTATTCATTCTGTAGATCTGTGCTGCCTCCTCCTCTCCTACTGCTTCCTG
Organism: Aquarana catesbeiana; assembly: GCF_042186555.1. Lineage (NCBI taxonomy): Eukaryota > Metazoa > Chordata > Amphibia > Anura > Ranidae > Aquarana > Aquarana catesbeiana. The sequence goes on along the minus strand of NC_133334.1, from coordinate 189,822,058 downwards.
ATCATTCCACCAGTAGGGACATCAGTTAAGACTAATTGCATTCCGCTTGACTTTATTGGGTGCAAATTATGCACTTAAAATTCTCTAAAAGTGTATCTAAACTAGTGATGGGGGTTAGAGCCCCCACTGGAGAGATGTATATGAGCTCTGTCCTGGTGATCACTGCCACAGCATCTAACAAGGGAAAACCCCAAATGTTGTCACAAGATAAGAGGGGAAATCTTTCAGTAGGGATCCAAACTTACACTGACAACTGTTTAAGAGGGGAGTTACCTCACTTTGGGATAGATTTCTACTCACTTCAGACACAAGAAGGGAAATGAATGTAAAGCTCTCAGATGGATCACAGGGTGGTGGAAAAAGTGCATTAAAAAGTGTATGTAACCCCACAGGCCCCTTTACACCAAATGCAGACAATCATTTTCAGATTTAGCATAAAAGAATATGCAAGAAAAAAAGGCAGGCATTTCAATTAGCCTAGTTTACACCGTTGCGGTGCTTTCATGTGAAAAAAAAAAAAAAAAAAAAAATGTATATGTACCATGAAGGCACTACAGACACAAATACAATTTATTATTATTATTATTATTATTATACAGGATTTATATAGCGCCTACAGTTTACGCAGCGCTTTACAATTTTAGATACACACACGCACAGCTCAGCATAAAGGAGTACACCCCAACAAATTTGTCAGAAACCTTAACTTTCAGAATCAACATTTTCTATGGGATTCTATACTACAAAATACTCCCACAAATGCAGGCCATTGAATACAACAACAATTTGGTAATTTGCACACCACAAAAAAGTAATTTTTCCTAACAAATTCATTCAAGACCATGTTGCAAAAATGAACACACCCCAATGAAAGTCTAAGGCCTCATGCACACGAGACGCTGTTAAAACGCGCGTTCAGAGGCAGTTGGACACTTTTTTTCAACTGCCCCTGAACTCATTCAATGTTATCCTATGTGTCCATGTACACAGTCTCGTTTTTTGGCATTTTTAGGCAGTTGTGTTTAACCTCATTTTTCCAGAAGCAAAAAAAAAATGGGTTCAGACGCAAAAGTTTTCCACGTTTCAGATGCCAAACGCGGCTAAACACCGGTACCGCGTTTACATTTATAAGTGTTTTTAAAGGAACCCTATTTTTTTGGACCAGAAAACACAGAAATATCTCGGGGCCACTTAGTGCTAGGAACCCCAAATTTGGTATGCAAACACAGTGGAACTAGCCCTACAACATATCCAAATTTGTGGTTCCTAGCTCTAAGTGACCCTGAGTTACTGGGCCCCAAAGTCGGGTCGCAAAATGTCATTCTCTTCTCTGCAGACGCTTCTAGGCACCAACGCGGCAAAACGCGGCATGCAAATGCGGCAAAATGGGCGTTTCTAAACGACGGTTTCAGCTTTTAAAAACATGTGTTCAGCAGAGTTTGTACCGGCGTCTCGTGTGCATGAAGCCTAAAAGAGCAAAGCTACATTTTAGGACAACAAAATCCTAATTAAAGTGGTGTTCCACCAAAAAAAAAAAAAAAAAACACCCATTTGGAAAAAAATGTTTTTTTTAACTCACCTCTAAATGGCTGTTGCTAGGGGGTCCGCCTCCTTCAGTGCCTGGGCTGGTGACATCACTTCCTCTTGGCGCAGGAAGGGCTCAGCTCTGCCCCTTCCCTCTTGTCAATCATCTGGGACACATTACAGGTCCCAGATGACTGAGCGGCCAATCACGGTGCCGCTCGCGCATGCGCAGTGGGTGCCCGGCTGTGGAGCCACAGCCGGGCGCCCACAGTTGCAATGCCGGCGGAGGGGGAGACGAGCAGGGCTTCGATCCCCCGCATCGCTGGACCCTGGGACAGGTAAGAGTCTGATTATTAAAAGTCAGCAGCTGTAGTATTTGTAGCTGCCGACTTTTATTTACTGTATTTATCGGCGTATAACACGCACCGGCGTATAACATGCACCCCAATTTAGGAGGGAATTTTAAGGAAAAAAAAAAAATTTAGGAGGGAAGTTGAAGGGAAAAAAAACTTACATTTAAATGCCCATCAGTGCAGCCTTGCCCCAGTGCAGCCTTCGATCCTCTGTCCCTGCCATCCTGGGCTTCAAAATCGCCGACCGCGATTTGAAAATGGTGCCGCCGGCGCCGAAATACACGAGAGCCGCCGGGAAGAGCCGAGGAGCGGCTGTGTATTTCGGCGCCAGCGGCGCCATTTTCAAATCGCGGTCGGCGATTTTGAAGTTGTGACAGCTCAGGATCGCAGGGGATCGGCGTATAACACGCACCTGCGATTTTCCCCTGATTTTAAAGGGGAAAAAAGTGCGTGTTATACGCCGATAAATACGGTATTTATTTATTTTTTTAAATGGGAACTCCTCTTTAAAGAAGAATTCAACTATAGGTGAGTAATTATTCATTAAACCGGTGTCCAGCAGACAGTTGAATATAAAAAGGGTGTTACTTAACCACTTTGCAACTGCCCCATGTACATTTACTGCGGCAGGGCAGCCACTCTGTGCCGGATCATGTACCTAGTAGGAGCCAATCAGTGGGTCCGGCGGACTTAATGTAAACAAGGCAGATTGACGTTCTGTCAGCGGGGAAGGCTTTGACCCTGTGTTTCTGCAAAGCAGGAACCTTTGCCTTCCCCTAGTCAAAGCACCTCTCCCACAGTTAGTAAGCACAACCTAGGCATACATTTACTCCTTTGATCGCCCCTGATGTTAACCCCTTCCCTGCCAGTGCATATTCTTTTAGCACTGATCACTGTATTAGTGTCACTGGTCCCCAAAAAATGTCAGTCAGGTGTCCGATTTGTCTGCCGCAATATCACAGTCTCGAGATTATATAAATTTATAAAAAGAAAGAAGAAGGAAGAAGAGTATCCCATAGTTTGTAGATGCTATAACTTTTGCACAAACCAATCAATATATGCTTATTGGCATACCAAGATATATTTTTTTGGAACTGATGGTTTCAAAAACTGCATGGTGTCCAAAAGGTGAGGAACACAAAGAAAAATGCATGGTGCCTAGAGTGAAACAGGTGGCAGTGTCCTGTGGGGCTGCATGAGTGCTGGTGTCAGGGAGCTGCATTTTTATTGATGGTATCATGAATTCACAAATGTACTGTTCTATATTGAAAGAGAAGATCACTCCGTGCCCTTGGTCGTTGTGTACTTTTCCATAAAGACAATGATGCAAAACACACATCTAAGGCCGCTGCTACATCTCTGAAGAGCTGGGTGAAAGTGATGCAGTGGCCAAGTATGTCTCCTGTGAATGTGATGTGAAAGTGAAACCTAAGCAGCTTATAAACCTTGTGATCTTTCTGCACATAGCTTGAAGTGCTTTATTCCTCCCTTAAAGCGGAGCTCCACCCTATTTTATAACATTAGCTCATTCAGATTTCAGTAATGTAATGACATAAAAACAGACCTTTTTTTTCCCAGCAGTACCTGTGTTTTGCAGATGTTCCTCTCTGCTTCCTGTCTGTCTATTCAGTGGATATGGGCGGGTATTGTGCGGCTATTTCGTCATTTCCTTTCAGCCTCACTGGCTGCTTGGGAGCTTGTGTCATTGTTCCCAGGAGTCATTGCGGAGGCAAAGGATGCGGAGCAAAGAATGCTGGTAGCTCAGCATCAAGGGAACAAGGAAGTAAATGCTTGTGGGCTTCACATGCTCACAAGCAAGATGAAAACGGCCGGACAGATTTTATATAAGTTGATCTTTACAACAAAAGCGGACATCGGGTAAGCTCAATCTCCAATACAGTGAGTTTGCAAGTGTCAATGTTTGCAAAAAAAAAAAAAAAACCCCAGTGGAGCTCCGCTTTAAGGAGCAAAATGGCAGCAGGCCATAAGGGCTCATTTACACTTGCTTCGGCTTCAACACACATTACCAGCTAGTTTACACTTATTTCAAAACATGGCTTCAGACACGCTTTGTTAAAGCTCTCTGAAGTCAAAGCCTCTGTCACTAAATAAAATGGATAGCTTACAGTCCTGTTTACACCTTGCTTTTGCTTTGCTTCAAAAAGGATACCCCATGTCACTTTAGTTGTGCTTCAAAGCATCTTCAATGCTCCCACAGAAGGCTATGGCAAAGCTCGCTTGAAGCCCCACCAAAGTACAAAGCAAAAGCAAGGTGTAAACAGGACTGTAAGCTAACCATTTTATTTAGTGACAGGAACTTTGGCTTTCAGAGAGCTATAGGGCTCATTTACACTTGCTTTGGCTTCAACACACATTAAGGGCTGGTTTAGGCTTGCGTTCAAAACAAGGCTTTGGACAGGCTTTGTTAACTGGTTCCCGACCGGCCGCCGCAGTTGTACTGCAGCAGGTTGTTTACCCTGGGCGAGTCGCCGTAACTCTATGTCGGCCCTTTAAGTCGATGTAGGAGGCGTGCCCGAAGCCGATGCGATGACTGCCGGGCACCCGCGATCGCTCGTGACAGAGCGAGAACCGGATCTGTGTGTAAACACACAAATCCCGGTTTTCTCAGGGGAGAGGAGACAGATCGTGTGTTCATACTAAGTATGAAACACACGATCTGTCTGTGTTCATATTAAGTATGAACACTGATCTCTCTCCTCCCCTAGTCAGTCACATCCCCCCTACAGTTAGAATCACTCCCTAGGGAACACAGTTAACCCCTTCCCTGCCAGTGACATTTATACAGTAATAAGTGCATTTTTATAGCACTGATCGTTGTATAATTGTCAATGGTCTCAAAAGTATCCAATTTGTCCGCCGTAATATCGCAAGTCCCAAAAAAAATAAATAAACCTATCCCCTATTTTGCACACGCTATAACTTTTGAGCAAACTAGGGTTGTCCCGATACCACTTTTTTAAGACCGAGTACAAGTACCGATACTTTTTTCAAGTACTCGCCGATACCGATTACCGATACTTTTTTTTAATGTCATATGACAGTTTGACTGATGGGCACTGATAGGTGGCACTGACTGATGGGCACTGACAGGTGGCTGGCACTGAAATTCAGCAATAAATGACATGAGGAAAGGATTTATTTTTGAAATGCTGTTCTGTGACACCCACCTTGGTACACCCTGCTGCAGTAAGCAGCAGCAGACGACATCTTGTTACACCCAGCTCGACCTATATGGGCTGGGTGTAACAAGATGTCCGCTGCTGGCTTACTACAGCCGACTGCAGGGTGTACCAAGATGGGCGTCGGGATGTTCAGCCGCCGCCGGCTCTCTCTGATCTGTCTCTCTCTCTGATCTGTCTCTCTCTCTCTGATCTGTCTCTCTCTCTCTGATCTGTCTCTCTCTCTCTGATCTGTCTCTCTCTCTGATCTGTCTCTCTCTCTGATCTGTCTCTCTCTGTAGTTTTGTACCTGTTTTCCAGAGGAGATAGGAAAGTGAAAGTAAACCTATCTTCAATCTCTGTCACAGCGAGGTACAAGGCAGCAGAAGACACGCCCCCTTCACACACGCCCCCTTGTAATGTGTCTTATTACACAGGCTGACTCCGCCCACTGACCCTCTACGTCCACACGCTGACTTAGCTGATGACTTATCCAACCAGGTATCGAATAAGGCATTGGGAGCATTTGTGCGAGTACAAGTACTCGTGCAAATGCTTGGTATCGGTACAACCCTAGCGCAAACCAATCAATATACGCTTTTTGAAATTTTTTTTTTTTTTTTTTTTTTTTACAAAAAAATAATATGAAGAAGAATACATATCAGACGCCCTAAACTGAGGAGAGAAAATGTGTTTAAAAAAATTGGGATATTTATTACAGCAAAATGTAAAAGATCATGTTTTTCTAAATTGTGGCTCTTCTTTTGTTTATAGCGCAAAAAATTAAATCCACAGTGGTGATCAAATACCACCAAAAGAAATCTCTATTTGTGGGGGGGGGGGAAATGATGTCAATTATGTTTGGGTACAGTGTCGCAGGACCGTGCAATCGTCAGTTAAATCGACACAGTGCAGTATTGCAAAAAATGGCCTGGTCATTGAGCAGCCAAATCTTCTGGGGCTGAAGTGGTTAAAGCTCTCTGAATGCTAGTCAAAGCCCCTGTCAGTAAATAAAATGGTTAACTTACAGTCCTGTCTACACCTGCATTTGCTTCAAAAATTATACCCCATTTAGCTTTAATGGTGTTTCAAAGCCTCCATAGAAGTCTATGGCAGAGCCCCACGCAAAAGAAAGGTGTAAACAGGACCGTAAGCTAACCATTTTATTTAGTGACAGGGGCTTTGATTGGCGTCCAGAGAGCTTTAACAAAGCATGTCCTAAGCCATGTTTTGAAGCAAGGTTAAACTAGCCCTAAGAGACCCAGTTTGGGAATATTTTAATGAAGTTCCTCTAGCTATGGGTAGACCTATAGGTAAAGGAACTTCATTAAAATCCTCTACCTATGTAAATCAAGTCGATTTAATTCACTAATAAAAAGGCTTGATTTAAATCATAGTTTTTAAAGAGCAACTGTCATCTGTCCTGCAGCGGTTCCTCCTCTGACCCGCTGTTGACTCACTGACAGTGACAGGATGGCTGGTGATACGGCAGTGACACAACAAGGTGAGGGACATGGCAGCAGCAAGTGAATGGATGCCCGCTAACAGGTGCTGCCATGGTGAATCTGAAATGACAGGTGCTCCTTAAATCTAAGGACTTTTTCTTGCTGGTAGTTAGAATCATTAAAATTTGCAAAAAAAATTAAAAAATGAAGGTTTCCTATTTAGAATAGTAAGCTGTCAAGTTAGGTTTTTTGTCGTGGTTATTGAGAAATTGTGTGAATGCATCAATGCAGTGCATGTTATCTCAGCTTGCAGAGCTTGGATTCATTGAAGGAGTTTACCAAAAATGTAAATATTGCAGAATATACTGAATAAACTAAATTATTAATGTATCGTAAATAGAAAACTATCTTTAGACAGATTTTTACTCCTAAAGCATTGTATTAAAATAAAATTTAAAAAATAAATAAAAATAAAACACACACCATTTAAAAAAAAAAAGAAAATTATTTATATCCACCCTGATTTAAATTAAATCCACCCTGACTAGATTAGCTTGTGTTAGCACAGCAATCTGTCAAGTTTTTTTTTTTTCGTTCAGCCCAGTGGATTGAACAAAGAAAATTAAAACGTATAGTGTGTACCAGGCTTTAGTAACAGCGTTGTCCATCTGTCCTGGGCACGCCCTCAGTTAGTCCTCAGGCTGCCTAAGGAGTACACACAGCAAGCTGACAACACTGCTGCTACTTGTGAGGAATTGGCCTCATACTGCCAGCCTGAGACCGGAAGAGTGGTCATTGGCTGAATCCCAGATAAGAAATTTTACAACTGACTCACAATAAAATGGTCCAGTAAGGTGTCATGTCACACATACAGAAAAGCAGACTTGAGGTTTCGACAGAGGAAACCGGGGTAATGTGTGACACGCAGGGGTGCCGTGTAATCCTAATAGGACCCTCCTGCGTATAAAATAATGGACTGCTATACCTGTGACATGTCTGCGCAAACCGCGCCATCTCTAATGGCCCGTACACACAATCCAAAAATCAAACAGATCTATTTTGTTTTTTTATGCTAGTCGCATATCAAAAATGGAGAGGTTACTAAAAGTTATGAAAATTCGTGTACGACATTATTAAAAAATATATATATATATATATATATATATATATATATATATATATATATATATATATATTTTTTTTTTTTTTCATTCAGAAGTGATGTCATGTGTTGTAGTGTGTTTTCAGACGACAACTGTACTGATTAAACAAAAATCGTATAATCTGGTATATGAGAAAAATTTGTGTGCTTGTCCCATCGGCTAATATCGGATGAAGTGTCGTGATCGGCTCTCGAAAGCTCTGTAGTAACGATCTGATTTTCGTACGATTGCGCCGAAAACAGTATTTGTCCGGATCATGTGTATGGGCTATTAGGGTCACCAGAGTACAATCTAATTTACGTCTACCAAAACCGACACACCTCATCTATCTAATCACTCTGTCTACAATCAGGAAGGCCCTTGTATGACATACATGTTGGTAGCTCTAATGGAGATTGTAAAGTTTGTGATGAGCGATAAGGCCTGTACACACGATCAGAAAATCGCACAAAAAAAAAAAAAAAAAAAAAAAACCCTTTCGAAGCAATCATCGATAATCTGATCGTTTGTACGCAGCTTTAGTCTGAAATTATCCAAAAAGGACAAACAGGAAAATTAAGATTTTCATTTAATCATTACAGTTTTGTCTGTATAATACATCATTTCAGAATTTTTATTTTGCTGTACTAGAATTTTCAGACTTCAGTAACCTCTGCATTTTCGATATGGAGACTGCACACCAAATTTTTTTGACAATTATTTGTCCGATAATCTCATTGTGTAGGCTGAGCGCAATCTGGTTGTACAATCTCCATTAGACCTGCCAACAAGTATATAGTGCAAGAGCCTTCCTGACTGTATACAGAGTGATTGGATATTACAAAGCTTCAGTAGATCTTAAGTTGTATGATCGGGTTGTAAATGTATGTGGTGCACCTAGTGATCTGTACATTGAATAAAAATCAAATGTATCTGCTTAGATAAGAAGAACGTCAGATGAGATTGTAGTCTAACGCACCCCCCCCCCTACACACAGGCCAATCCGGTCGCTCACCTTGCAGCTGTTTGAATCGTCCCTCCAGCACATTGGCATACTGCACGGAGTTGACGAAGGCGGCGGGCGAGAGAGGAGGGGAGCCTGGCCGGGGCACCTCCGCATAGCCGGCCTCATACATCTGATACATGTCGTACGATCAGATCGGTCACCAGACGAGAACGATCTTTATCGGCAGTACAGCCAGCACCGGACACACCGTCCCGGGACCACCGGGCTTTCCGCCGACAATCCAGACACCCGAGGGTTAAACGTATCCAGATCTCCACAACTATCGATCAATCGACCGCCCAGCTCACTAGTGACCCGAAGAGCTCACACTCCACCCCCTCCCACACACAGATGTCCAGAATTCCTGGGATTCCTCCTCTCCGCAGATTTCCCGCTCCGCTCTCCTCACCTCACACCCGTTCCGGCCAGGTCTAAGGCAGAGGGCGGGGCCGGGGAGGAGCTGGAGGGGGCAGGTTGAGTGCAACCACCGGGAAAGGTGTGACGGGGGGGGGGAGGAGGGGGGCTGGAGGTGGTACAGTCCGACTGTCTGACCTCACACGGAGAGAAGTGAAAGTCAAAACATCCAGGTGTTTCAGTGTATGTAATGTATATGGAGGGGAATCATAAAGAGATACAAAGTAATGAAAGGTTGGCAACACATCTCCATGAAACTCATTAACTTCCACTGTGGGCCACGATTGTTCTTGTAGACTCCCATCCTATGCCCATATCTTCTCTACACTGGCTCCCCGCTACCCATTCCCCAATCACGTTAGGATCTACTTTACTTCAATCTATCCGTCTTTGGGATTTGGTCAAATTCTCTGCTGGACTAATATCCCCCCATCTACCCTTGCTCTGTCTTCTCCAATGCCCACTTTTACCCCTGGGCTTGATAGTTCGGGACAATTTACCTGGTGAACTGACAATGGGTTTGTTGACATTCATTCACTTCTTTCCCGTTACCCCTACTAGGGTTATAACATTTGACAAACTTAGATCCTCACATGACATTACAAGAGCATTACAGATACCTATGACACTGTCACTTTATTCAACAGCTTCTGCGGTCCCAGCACACCCCATATGTGCTGACCCCATTTGGGAGCCTTTGTCAGGGGCGTGTGGCCCCCTGGCCTCATTTCACTGATTTATTCTTTTATAATATCCTCCAGAAGGCCACCGTTGTGGCCCTATCATCTTCGATGTGAAAGTGACATGGGTAAATGACTGGATCCGGAGGACTGGCAGATCATGACTCTGGCACTTTCTAAAAGCTCTAAAAATGTGCTTATATTGGAAAAATGCTTACAAAATCTTATAAAGATGGTATTATACGCCGGCTAGGCTGGCTCACTTCATCCCTGCTTATTCTCCCCTTTGCTTCCGGGGATGTTCACAAGTAGGCACAATGGCACATGTCTGGTGGTTTTGCCCAAAGGTGTGCAGACTCTGGGGCAAGGTCTATGCACTTCTTCACACTTTACTTCAAACTGACCTCAAGAGAGATCCATATGAAGCCCTTCTGTATAAAAACGATTACTGAATTGCTTCGCCTGGCGTGACAATTGGCTCTGCATCTTTTCACTGCGACCAACTTAACTATTGCGGAGGCTTGGAAAACCCCAGTAATCAGTTTCAAAGCTGTCAAAAACCACATGAATGATATGGTTAAAGCAGAGTTCCACCCACTTTTTCAACTGATCTTAAAAGAAAGACTAGCCCTGCATCCCTCGTTTTTGGCTAATGATATTTTTTTTTCTTTTTCCTTCCTGCCTTTATTGAAGTACATAATGTACTTCCGCCCCAGCCTCCCTGTGGACTACCCCTCCATCCCTCGTTTTTGGCTAATGATTTTTTTTTTCTTTTTCCTTCCCACCTTCAATGAAGTACATAATGTACTTCCACCCCAGCCTCGCCGCAGCCCAGGGTGTCATTTCCTGCTGCTCGTCCGCTGCCTTCTGGGACCTGTGTGTGTCCCAGAAGATGACAGAGCCACAAAGCACCGCGAAACTCGTGCATGAGCAGTAGGAAACTGGTGGTGAAGCCTGAAGGCTCCACTGCCGGTTTCCCTTAGTTAAAATGGCGGCAGCTGCACCAGATCCGAATATATATATTTGTAGTCAGAGTCCGGATACTGGAGGAACGTATTACCCCAACTATGGCGACCTGAGGTGTGCCATGGTCGCATGTAAGAGTATACTTAAAAGAGGGCATACCCTGGATATGAAATATGAAGTATCATGGGTAGGGGTGGGATGGAACCCGGAAATGCTAGCCAACGATTGCAGGGAGCAGGAGGGGGGGATTATAAGTAGACATTTGCATATCGTTTCATTCTCAATCGAATATCGGACACATTTTTCATTATTCGGAAATTTGTATACATCCGAATTTCCAAATTAAAGAAGTAACAAATTTAAACAAATCCAAAATAACGATTCAAATAAAAAAAAACAAAATTCGAATCAAATTGAATTCGAAAACAAATTCGAATCGAATTCGAAAACAAATTCGAAAAAATTGAAATCGATTTTCTAAAAAATACAATAAAATAGAATATAAAACAATAAAGCAATAGAATAAAAATAAAAGAATAGTAAAGAATACAATAGAATTTAATAGAATGTAATAAAATAGAACACGACCGTCTTCCGAAATTCAAATTCCGAATAGTATAAATTCGAATTTGAGAATAGATTGGAATATAATTCAAAACAATGGAAACTAAAATAGAAAAGAATAGAAAAACAATAGAACAGAATAGAATAAACTATAATATACAGTATATTATATTTTATTCTATTCTGTTCTATTGTTTTTCTTTTCTCTTCTTTTCTATTCTAATCTTTTCTATTCAAATTTGAATTCATTCTATACGAAATTCGAATTTCTTATAGAATGAAATCGAATTTGAATAGAAAAGATTAGAATAGATTCGTTTTGAATCCAAAAAAATTTTGACCGAATTTGAAAAATTTGATCAAATTTGAAAAAAATCTACCGGATTACAAAAAACTATCAAATTCAATAAAATTCTACCGCATTCGAAAAAATTTGACCAAATTAGAAAAAGTAAACTATATATAACCATTTTCCAAAATTCGAATTTCGTATAGAATGAAATTGAATTAGAATAGAAAAGATTAGAATAGAATAGAAAATAATAGAAAAGAATAAACTAGAAAAACAATAAAACAGAATAGAATAAAATATAATATATTATATTTTATTCTATTTTGTTCTATCGTTTTTCTAGTCTATTCTTTTCTATTATTTTCTATTCAAATATTTTCTATCTATTTGAATTCAAGTTCATTCTATATGAAATTCGAACTTCTGAAGCCATCTTCTGAAATTTAAATTTGGTATAGAATCAATTCGAATTCGAATAGAAAAGATTACAATAGAATAGAAAATAATAGAAAAGAATAGCATTTATATATATAAATATTTTTTTTTTTATTCTGTTCTATTGTTTTTCTATGCTATTATTTTCTATTATTTTCTATTCTAATCTTTTCTATTCAAATTCAAATTCATTCTATACAAAATTCGGAAGATGGCTTCTGAAGTTTGAATTCCGTATAGAATGAATTAGAGTATAAAAGATTTGAATAGAAAAGAATAGACTAGAAAAACAATAGAACAGAATAGAAAAAAATATATATATAATAATAGAGAAGAATAGCATAGAAAACAATAGAACAGAATAGATATATATAGATATATCTATATATATATAGATATATCTATATATATATAGATATATATATATCTATATATACATAGATATATATATATATACATAAAACACCTTCGGAAATTAGAATTTCGTATAGAATGAAATCGAATTTGAATAGAAAAGATTAGAATAGAATAGAAAAGATTAGCATAAAAAAAACAATAAAACAGAACAGAAAAAAATATTATATATATATATATATATATATATATATATATATATATATATATATATAAAACCATCTTCCGAAATTCGAATTTCGTATAGAATGAATTTGAATTTAAATACAAAAGATTAGAATAGAATAGAAAATAATAGAAAAGAATAAACTAGAAAAACATATTATTTTTTATTCTATTCTTTTCTATTGTTTTTCTATTCTATTATTTTCTATTCTATTCTATTTTAATCTTTTCTATTCGAATTCAAAATCATTCTATACAAAATTCCAATTTCGGAAAATGGTTATATATATATAAATATTATATATATATGTCAGGGCTGGCTCAGCCCTTCCTTCTCTGAGCCGGCCGCTCAGCTGTTGGCTAATTGCCAGCTCTCAACTCTCTCCACAGTTAACCAGCTGTTGTGGATCTGCTCGTCAGTCCCACCTACTTAAAGATCTCCAGCTCACTTCATTCCTGCCTTCGCCTTGGTCACATCACAAGAAACCATCTCCTGCGTTCCTGTTTAAAGACTGGCTTTGCTGATATCCTTTCTGGCTCCTTATCCTGCTTGCTGTTCCTCTACTTGGATCCCTGACTTCTGGCCTGGCCGATCTGGTTACTGAACTCTGGCTTGGCTGATTACCCCATCTAGTTACTGAACTCTGGCTTGGCTGAGTACCCGATCTGGTTACTGGACTCTGGCTATGCTTTGACTACGCTTACTCTATTTACCTTTTTATTTTTATTAATAAACAAGTGTGATTTTACTGTACTTTTGTCTCAGTCTGGTTCATGTTTTCTGACAATATATAACCATTTTCCGAAATTCTAATTTCATATCGAATGAAATCAAATTAGAATAGAAAATAATAGAAAAGAATAGACTAGAAAAACAATAAAACAGAATAGAATATTCAAATTCATTCTATACGAAATTCGAATTTCGGAAGATGGCTTCTGAAATTCGAATTTCGTATAGAATGAATTTGAATTTGAATAGTAAAGATTAGAATAGAAAAGAATAGAAAAGAATAGACAAGAAAAACAATAGAACAGAATAGAATAAAATATAATATATATATATTCTATTCGAATTCAAAATTCAAATTCATAGTATACGAAATTCGAATTTTGGAAGATGTTTATATATATATATATATATATATATATATATATATATATATATATATATATATATATATATATATATATATATTATATTATATTTTTTTCTATTCTGTTCTATTGTTTTTCTATTATTTTCTATTCTATTCCAATCTTTTCTATTCAAATTCTTTCTATAGGAAATTCGAATTTTGGAAGAATAGCATAGAAAAGCAATAGAACAGAATACAATAAAATATAATATATATTATATTTTTTCTGTTCCATTCTATTGTTTTTCTATGCTATTCTTTTCTATTCTTTTCTATTTTATTCTAATCTTTTCTATTCAAATTTTAGAAACTTCAGAAATTCTGAAATTCTAATTTTGTATAGGATGAATTCGAATTAGAGTAGAAAAGAATAGAAAAGAATAAAATAGAAAAACAATAGAACAGAATAGAATAGTAGTATAGTATAGTATATTCTTTTCTATTATTTTCTATTCTATTCTAATTAATTCAATACGAAATTTGACTTTTGGAAAATGGAAAATGGTTTTATATATATATATATATATATATATATATATTATATATATATATATATATATATATATATACAGTGGGGACGGAAAGTATTCAGACCCCCTTAAATTTTTCACTCTTTGTTATAGTGTAGCCATATATTTAACTCAGGTGCTGTCCATTTCTTCTGATCATCCTTGAGATGGTTCTACACCTTCATTTGAGTCCAGCTGTGTTTGATTATACGGATTGGACTTGATTAGGAAAGCCACACACCTGTCTATGTACGACCTTGCAGCTCACAGTGCATGTCAGAGCAAATGAGAATCATGAGGTCAAATGAACTGCCTGAAGAGCTCAGAGACAGAATTGTGGCAAGGCACAGATCTGGCCAAGGTTACAAAAAAATTTCTGCTGCACTTAAGGTTCCTAAGAGCACAGTGGCCTCCATAATCCTTAAATGGAAGACATTTGGGATGACCAGAACCCTTCCTAGAGCTGGCTGTCCGGCCAAACTGAGCTATCGGGCAAGAAGAGCCTTGGTGAGAGAGGTAAAGAAGAACCCAAAGATCACTGTGGCTGAGCTCCAGAGATACATTCGGGAGATGGGAGAAAGTTGTAGAAAGTCAACCATCACTGCACTCCTCCACCAGTCAGGGGTTTAATGGCAGAGTGGCTCGACGGAAGCCTCTCCAAGACACATGAAAGCCCGCATGGAGTTTGCTAAAAAACACCTGAAGGACTCCAAGATGGTGAGAAATAGGATTCTCTGGTCTGATGAGACCAAGATAGAACCTTTTGGCCTTAATTCTAAGCGGTATGTGTGGAGAAAACCAGGCACTGCTCATCACCTGTCCAATACAGTCCCAACAGTGAAGCATGGTGGTGGCAGCATCATGCTGTGGGGGTGTTTTTCAGCTGCAGGGACAAGACGACTGGTTGCAATCGAGAGAAAGATGAATGCGGCCAAGTACAGGGATATCCTGGACGAAAACTTTCTCCAGAGAGCTCAGGACCTCAGACTGGGCCGAAAGTTTACTTTCCAACAACAGCATCTCTAGAGAGAACCAAAAATGGCTGTCCATCAACGTTTACTATCCAACCTGACAGAACTGGAGAGGATCTGCAGGGAGGAATGGCAGAGGATCCCCAAATCCAGGTATAAAAACTTGTTGCATCTTCCCCAAAAAGACTCATGGCTGTATTAGATCAAAAGGGTGCTTCTACTAAATACTGAGCAAAGGGTCTGAATACTTAGGACCATGTGATATTTCAGTTTTTCTTTTGTAATAAATCTGCAAAAATGTCAACAATTCTGTGTTTTTCTGTCAATATAGGGTGCTGTGTGTACATTAATGAGGAAAAAAAATGAACTTAAACGATTTTAGCAAATGGCTGCAATATAACAAAGAGTGAAAAATTTAAGGGGGTCTGAATACTTTCCGTCCCCACTGTATATATATTTATATGTAGAATGAAATCGAATTCTAATAGAAAAGACTAGAATAGAAAAAACAATATAACAACAGAATAGGAAAAAAAAATTTATATATATATATATATATATATATATATATATATATATATATATATATATATATAATTATTATTATTATTATTATTATTTTTATACAGGATTTATATAGCGTCAACAGTTTACATAGCGCTTTACAATTTGAGGGTAGACAGTACAAATATAATACACTTTAATACAGTAGGAATCAGAGGGCCCTGCTCCTTAGAGCTTACAATCTAAGAGGGAAGGTCAGGAGATACAAGAGGTAATAACTGTGGGCGATGTGCTGATTGAGAAGATAAATGTACAGTTGTTAGGTGGGGGCCAGATAGGCTTCTCTAAAGAGATGAGTTTTCAGGGATCGTCTGAAAGTGGATAAAGTATGAGATAATCGCCGCTTCGCCGCCTCAACCTCCGCAACATCTCCAAGATACGTCCCTTCCTAACCAATGTCACCACAAAGCTTCTAAACCACTCCCTGGTCATCTCCCACCTCGACTACTGCAACTTCCTCCTCATTGGCTTACCTCAAAATAGGCTATCCCCACTTCAGTCCATCATGAACGCTGCTGCCAGGCTCATCCGCCTCACAAACCGTTCAGCGTCTGCTATACCCCTCTTCTAATCCCTCCATTGGCTGCCACTCAGTCACCAAATTAAATTCAAGATGCTAACTATAACTTACAAAGCCATCCACAACCTACCACCCAGCTACATCTCTAACCTAGTCTCAAAATATCAACCTAATCGTTCTCTTCGCTCCTCCCAAGACCTCCTGCTCTCAAACTCCCTTGTCACCTCATCCCATGCTCGCCTTCAGGGCTTCTCTAGAGCCTCTCCCATCCTCTGGAATGCTCTACCCCAATCTGTTCGATTATCTCATACTTTATCCACTTTCAGACGATCCCTGAAAACTCATCTCTTCAGAGAAGCCTATCTGGCCCCCACCTATATATATAGATATATATATCTATATATCTAGATATAGATATATAGATATATAGATATAGATATATAGATAGATATAGATACTGTATATATAGATATATCTATATATATCTATATATCTATATATAGATATATCTATATATAGATATATAGATATATATATATATATAATATTGTTTTCTGTTCTGTGCTATTGTTTTTCTATGCTATTCTTTTCTAGTATTTTCGATTCTATTCTAATCTTTTCTATTCAATTTCGATTTCATTCTATAGGAATTTCGGAAAGTAGTTATATATAGTTTACTTTTTCAAATTTGGTCGAATTTTTTCGAATGTGGCAGAATTATTTCGAATTTGATCGTTTTCTTCGAATTGGGTAGATTTTTTTTCGAATGTGGTAGATTTTTTTCGAATGCGGTCGAATTCGAAATGAAACAATTCCGAAAACGTATGCAACGAATTTAACGAAACAAATTTAGTTAAATAACGAATCAAAACTAAGCTAAACTAAACAAATTTTTTCATCCTGCACATGTCTAAAGCCCCGGACTCCTCCTACAAATACAGGCTAGCCAATGGCTAGCCTTCTAACTTTTAGTCAGAGTCTGGGTACTGGAGGAATGTATTACCCCAACTATGGAGACCTGAGGTGTGCCATGGTCGCATGTAAGAGTATGCTTAAAAGAGGGCAAAAAGGACACGAACTACAGTGGGGCAAAAAAGTATTTAGTCAGCCACCAATTGTGCAAGTTCTCCCACTTAAAAAGATGAGAGAGGCCTGTAATTGTCATCATAGGTATACCTCAACTATGAGAGACAAAATGTGGAAACAAATCCAGACAATCACATTGTCTGATTTTTGATACAATTTATTTGCAAATTATGGTGGAAAATAAGTATTTGGTCACCTACAAACAAGCAAGATTTCTGGCTCTCACAGACCTGTATCTTCTTCTTTAAGAGGCTTCTCTGTCCTCCACTCATTACCTGTATTAATGGCACCTGTTTGAACTTGTTATCAGTATAAAAGACACCTGTCCACAACCTCAAACAGTCACACTCCAAACTCCACTATGGTGAAGACCAAAGAGCTGTCGAAGGACACCAGAAACAAAATTGTAGACCTGCACCAGGCTGGGAAGACTGAATCTGCAATAGGCAAGCAGCTTGGTGTGAAGAAATCAACTGTGGGAGCAATAATTAGAAAATGGAAGACATACAAGACCACTGATAATCTCCCTCGATCTGGGGCTCTACGCAAGATCTCACCCTGTGGGGTCAAAATGATCACAAGAACGGTGAGCAAAAATCCCAGAACCACACGGGGGGACCTAGTGAATGACCTGCAGTGAGCTGGGACCAACGTAACAAAGGCTACCATCAGTAACACACTACGTCGCCAGGGACTCAGATCCTGCAGTGTAAGAGAACTGTTGCGTTCCGGGTTCACTCGCGCACGCATGCGCGCTTAGGGATTCTTTGGATCACAGAGGCGCCAATGCGTGTGCGCAAGGGAATGCGCGCACCTGCGGGTGCGCGTCCACGCGCCCCTTTGGCGTCAGACGGCCTATTTAAAGGGCACACTGACTGTAACAGATGCTGACTGATCTTCAGCTATTCCTGTACCAGTACCCTGTGTTTGCTTGTCTGCCTGATATCCGTTGCTGAAACCTTGGCTTCCCCTGACCTTGCTTCTGGACTCTCTCTCATCCTTGGTTACTGGTTCCTGATTCTGGCTCCCTATTTGACTCTGCTCCTGCCTGATGATTTGGTACCTTGCTGCCCACCTGCTTCTGAACCCGGCTATTCCTGTGACTCCGCTCTTGTCTCCTGTTTGGCTCCAAGCTGCCTGCCAAGTTGCTCCTGCGATCTGCTGCGACTTCCTGCATACCCAATGTCGCATCTTCTGCCTTAAGCTTCCTGGGCTACATCTGCAGGCACTCGTGTTTCTCCTTTCCTTTGGGTCCTTCTGTTCCCACTCTCAGTGGGACCCAGGTTGGAGATACAAGGGAGGCCGACCTCATCACTTCAGACTCCGATAAGGTACGTGACATGCAGTGCCAGACGTGTCCCCCTGCTTAAGCCAGTACATGTCCGGGCCCATCTGAGGTTTGCTAGAGAGCATTTGGATGATCCAGGAAAGAGGATTGGGAGAATGTCATATGGTCAGATGAAACCAAAGTAGAACTGTTTGGTAGAAACACAACTCGTCATGTTTGGAGAAGAGAGAATGCTGAGTTGCAACCAAAGAACACCATACCTACTGTGAAGCATGGGGGTAGCAACATCATGCTTTGGGGCTGTTTCTCTGCAAAGGGAACAGGACGACTGATCCGTGTACATGAAAGAATGAATGGGGCCATGTATCGTGAGATTTGCAAACCTCCTCCCATCAGTAAGGGCATTGAAGATGAAACGTGGCTGGGTCTTTCAGCATGACAATGATCCCAAACACATCGCCCGGGCAACGAAGTAGTGGCTTCATAAGAAGCATTTCAAGGTCTGGGAGTGGCCTAGCCAGTCTCCAGATCTCAACCCTATAGAAAACCTTTGGAGGGAGTTGAAAGTCTGTGTTGCCCAGCGACAGCCCCAAAACATCACTGCTCTAGAGGAGATCTGCATGGAGGAATGGGCCAACATACCAGCAACAGTGTGTGACAACCTTGTGAAGACTTACAGAAAACGTTTGACCTGTTGTCATTGCCAACAAAGGATATATAACAAAGTATTGAGATGAACTTTTGATATTGACAAAATACTTATTTTCAACCATAATTTGCAAATAAATTCTTTCAAAAACCAGACAATGTGATTGTCTGGATTTGTTTCTCATCTTTTTAAGTGGGAGAACTTGCACAATTGGTGGCTGACTAAATACTTTTTTGCCCCACTGTAGGTACAGTAATGTGAAGTTTAATGGAAAACATGACAAACAACTAATCCAGCAAAGTTGCAAAAGCTTGTTTAACTTCCACATGAGGATCAGGAATGTAACGACTGTAACAGGATGACTGCCAGCGTCCTAGGTATTTGATGACATGGGATGGGACTACCTGCTTGGATGCTGCGGATGCCGCTTAGATCCTAAAGGAATGACCCGATAACTGTTTTGGGTTTAACCCCAATTTAGCAATCAAAATTCTGACATGTGATATAAACTGTCCGGAAGCAAGAGGCTGCGTGGGGAAAGGAAGTAAAGGGCTATCGAGAGGGGCCGCTACAAACATGGAGGAGAGCTGGTCCAAGACCTCAACTGGACACCAGAAAGCGTTGGTTTTGTAATAATTGATCACAGAACACTGACCTGTCTGCCGGTTTTGGTTGTTGGGGAGTTGAAGTGAAAAATGATCAGGTAACCTGGTGAGACTACCTTTAAGGAGTACAGGTGCTTCACGGCCGGCTTGGGACACCTCCCCGGGTCAGAGGAAACCAAAGTAACTAAGGAAAACAGCAGCCTTGAGTACAAAACTGGGGCCTGACCCAAAGGTTGAAAGAGACAATAAATCCACTATCCCACGGAAGATCTGGCTGGAGATAGGCATGTGTGTCAACCGTGACTGTCGCTACTTTTCTGGATACCTTTAAGAAGGGCTTTGATGGGATGAGCTGCAAAAATGGACAGTCTGCCAGGATTGTGATCATGCTCTGGACCCTGCGCCCGGGATTTGTGTTGCCATCAAGTCCACAGATACCGGGAATTGAGTGTATGTGCTTGCTTGCACTACCACTTTCCAACATCCCCCTTGTGGTGTTATAAACGACCTTTATATACTGGTACCTTCCCCTTCGTGTAACTCCTTTTTCCCTGGACATACAAGTTCTATATCTAAATATAAGACTTCAGTCCATTGTTTTGTTAACCCCCCCCCCCCCTGCTGTCGCCGTGGGGGACCCCCTCTTTGGTGGTGACGCCTTGTACCCTGCACCTGCCGGGTTGTGGATACTCTCCTGATGAAGCGGCTTTGTCCACGAAACCAGTAGAGATGCTATCCAAGATCAACTGTGCCACTGTGATTTTCCCCGTCTGGGGATCATTATTTTGGTGATATACATTCAGTGTTACCATGCTTTTAACCTGTAACTGATTATTTGTCATGCATTATTTTTTGCATCAATAAACTTTTGTAATATTTTATACATTTGTTTACATATCTGAATTCATCTCTGCTCTACTGTACCAAGATAGTCCAATTGCCCCACTTCTTTGGGGAAGCCTTGTTGGGGACCAGGCTTCCAATCCCTTATCTCTAATGTTCTGGATGATGGTACAATCTTTTATACATTATTTATTATTATCATTTATTATAGGGGTTACCTCTTTTTTCTACAGGATTGTGAAGTGAGAAGAAGTGCTGAATACCTGACAGGTACAACTTGATGGTGTTAAATGACAGGGATAATTTGCCATGACAATAAGCCACAAAAGCCATCATGTACTTGAAATCCCCAACCCAATTGCAGGGAAAGAGGGACGTAAAACCAAAAAAAACCTCCACGCAGTCTTGTAAGCCCTGAGAGTGTTCCTTGACAGTGATGCATTTACCAGGTCGGAAGCCTGCGCCCTGAGTGCGTCTAATCCAATGTCAACAGGGAGAAAGGTGGAACCGGCTTGCCTACCAGATCTGCTTCTGGATGCTGTAGGAAGAAATGCCGGAAATCAGAATGAGATAAGGCATCAGCAGCCACATTATAGACACCACTTATGAACACCCCCAGAAAATGAAAATGGTACCTGAGGCCCAACCAAGTCAACCTGCGCATGAAGGACATTATCTGGAGAGACCCAGATCTACCTTTATTGATAATCTTAGCTGTGGCCGAGTTATCGGTAAATAAAACAACTGTGTGCTCAGCCCAAGTGGCTCCCCAAGTGACAGCAGCAGTCACTATTGGGTAAATCTCAAAAATTGCAGAAGTCTGAGCAAACTTGGAAATGTTGAAAACCTTGTGGGGCCATGTACCGGCCAACCATTGACATCCGAATATAGCTGAAAAACATACTGAGGCTGCGGCATCCGAAAAAAATTCTGGGGGACATGGACGTAGGTGGATGGATAAACATGGTGATCCCATTCCAGCTGCACAAGAACTAATCCCACATGAGCAGATCCACACGAGCATCAGCCTTTAATTTCACAGCCGAATCAGGGTTCTGATACAGGGGAAGAAGAGCCAACAGTCTGGAAACAAATGACCTGCCCTGAGGAATGATCCTCATGGCAAAGTTGAGCATGCCTAACAGCGACTGCAACTCCTTCTTGGAGCACACAGGGGACCTGACCGGATTGCGAATGAAGCCTCGAATCCTATCCAGCTTATCTTGAGGCAAACTGGTGACCATGTGTCTAAGGAGATACCTAAAAAGGTGATAGCTAGGGGGACGTTCAAATTCATGAACAGTTCCCTGAGTGCTATGAGGTCCTTGGGAGACTGCTCGGGGCTTTCTAATAACAAAAAATTGTCCTAGTAGTGAATTACCTTACGACACCCTTTGTGATCGGACAACACCCAATTGAGAACTGAGGCAAAAATATTAAAAAGCAAGGGACTGCTTTTGGAGGCAAATGTCAATCTTGTGGCAAAATAATACTGGTCCCGCCATTTGAACCCATGCCATTGCCAGAGGGAAGGTTTGATGGGGAGGAGTTTAAAGGAATCCGAAATATCTGCTTTGGATAACCATTTGCCCCTACCAGACTGTAAAATGTGCTGAATGGCCAAGTCTACTGATGAATATTGTAGAGAAAATTCCTCTGATGGAATGAGAGAATTTAAATTAGGTATGTGTGATGAATGAGGAGCAGACAAGTCATAGATTAACCAAACTGTATTTGAAAAATTACCCTTTACCACACCGATGGGGCTAACCCTCCACATGCTGAATGCTGAACAAGAAAATGGCCCTATGACAAGCCCCTTGACTAACTCTATTTGTAATAATTCATCCACTAAACTGGCATTCCTGGCAGCAGATAACAAATTAGCACACTCAAAAGACTCCAAGTGATGAGGCCCATATAAAAACCATCAGAAAAACCTTCCACAAGAAAATGCCTAAGAGCTGGGGATGGGTGGTGTAACAACCAGAAATCTAACCTGGCTATATTGACTCGGCTCAGTCATGATGAACTGGATGACTTAAAGGGATAGGCAGATTCGGGGTGCGCTCTGAAACAGTTGGCACAAATATGGAGGAGTCTGCATTGATTATAGTTGCAGACCATGTAGTTGAATTTATTGCACAGCTGAGCCTTGCCAAGATAATGTATGGGTCTGCCCAGTTGGTCAACCTGCCCCTATGGCCCTGTGGGGGAACCACTGGACCCCTGCCTGGTGGACCCAGTAGGTATGGGATGTTCCAGTTAGAACACCAATTGGAGGTATGGGCAGATGATTGGCAATTACCACAAGTTGGAGACTTCTGACTGGCAAAATGCTTACAGAATAGCTCCGTGTCTATATTGCTCCAACATGTGACTAACTGAAACTGCGCCCAAGTGACAGCGACCTTTGCCAATCATAAAATGTAGAATCACCATATTTGTGGGCTAGATCCACCACCTTGTGGAGATACAGGTTGAACTCCTCTCTCCTGCCGGGACTGGCAGCACAAATAACGTCCCTATAAATACCAAAGGAGAGAACAAATTTGGCTATGCTCAGCTTGCGATTAAGCCTCGGATCCCTGGTTTTGAGGACCACCGAGACTTCCCTGCAAGCATAAGCCTTGTTCTCCACAATGTCCTGTGAAGCTATGAGCAGGGATGCCAGGTTAATGTCCTTCCCCTCCAGAATGTCTTTTTTCAGATTGGCTGGGATGAAGTGCACAGGGGATACGGAAGGTAGTACAGATAGTGGTGAAGGAACAGCAAGAGGTAACGGTACACTGGTATTACCTACAGGGGTCCTGGATGGCACTGGGCCTATAGAAGCTTCAAAAACTTCCACTGTGATTTACAGTAGCGGGGGTGTTTTTTTGAAGCACTGATTACAGCCAGAGGCTCTAATAGGCTTCAAAATAGGGTGGACTTCCGGGCGCAGAGCATTGCGCTTGGAGCCCACCCAGGTGTGTCAGAATAGCAAATTAATATTTACTATTCTCATACTGAATCACCTCTCCACCAATTAGTAAGAGCGGGTCTGAGACACGTTTCCTGATTGGCCGAAAGGAGAAGCGTTCTGATTGCCCGTCGAGCTGGGTAAGGAGAAGCTGCTCGTGATGCCTGCAGAGGAGAGTCGGGGAAGCCGCCTGTGATTGCCTGCCATGGATGAGGTAAGTGCACCAACCAACCCAACCCAACGTTTGGGGGGTGGTGGATGCACTGTTTGCCTCCGCCCCCCCCTTCTCCCCCAAAAAATTACCACCAGCTGCCACTGGTGGGTTCCTCCGGACCCAGCGCGTCAGGGATC
The DNA here is from genome assembly GCF_042186555.1 of Aquarana catesbeiana. Lineage (NCBI taxonomy): Eukaryota > Metazoa > Chordata > Amphibia > Anura > Ranidae > Aquarana > Aquarana catesbeiana. The sequence goes on along the minus strand of NC_133334.1, from coordinate 189,797,992 downwards.
GGGGTAAAGGGCCATGTTTACCATGTGATCACTTGTCCCCTCTCCTCACACCGATCGGTACAGTGTGTGAGGAGAGGAGGGAGCCGGTGCAACAGCACTTGTGGGCTGGATCTGAAGTGCCCACAGCCCTGATCTGTGCCCATCCATGGCACATTAATGCTCATTCTTGCTCATCCATGGCTCATTCATGCCCATCCATGCTTCATTTATGCTCATCCATGCTGCATTTATGCCTCACCCATGCCTCATCAATGTCCACCCATGCCTCATTCATGCTCATCCATGCCACATAAGTGCTCATCTGTGTCCATCCATGCCACATCAGTGCCCATCAGTGGCGGCTGGTGAAGTTTTAGGATGGGGGCTCCAGACCCCGCCCTTCATTTTTTACCACTCCCACTTCCCATAAGCCCCACCCCTTATATAATCCACCCACTCCATCCCCTGTATTCCACTTGCTTCCACCCATAGTGTCAGGAGTATACAGCTCAGCATCACAGAACAGAGTATACAGATCACAGATACGGTATATAGCTCAGCATTACAGATACGGTATATAGATCAGCACCACAGATACGGTATATAGATCAGCACCACAGATATGGTATATAGCTCAGCACCACAGATACGGTATATAGATCAGCACGACAGATATGGTATATAGATCAGCACCACAGATACACTATATAGATCAGCACCACAGATACGGTATATAGCTCACCACCACAGATACGGTAGATAGATCAGCACCACAGATACACTATACAGATCAGCACCACAGATACGTTATATAGATCAGCACCACAGATATGGTATATAGCTCAGAACCACAGATACAGTATATAGATCAGTACCACAGATATGCACCACAAACTCTTCCCTAGATAAGTAGGAGGAAGGCTGTGCTGTTGCATGGCCAGAGCCAGGCAGAGAGTCAGACTGGGGACAACTGTCCAAACAGAGGGTGCAAGTGACCTGTGGACAGAATCTACCACCCCACATTATTTCAGTCTGAGCTAGCAAGGCTATTTAACACTTTGCACTGCACTTGTTATCTGTCTTGTGCGCAGAAAACTGTCCCCAGAGGGGTACTTACAATCTCTACAGCTGTGGAGAGGGAAGGGTAAAGCTTACTGTGCCAAGCACTGCAGACTTTAAAAAAATAACCAAACCTTTAGTATAACTTTATGCTACTAATGAAAAATAAATTATAAATACAGATTAAAGGATACCTGTCACAAGAAAAATATGGATGCTCCCATCACTGATTTTCCTTCTGAAAATTACAGTTCCATGACATAATGCTGACAATTTTGCTTCAGTACCATCAATCACTGACCTGGGACAGTAAATACGTACTTCTGCATTCTTATTATGCCGCGTACACACGATCGCACATTCCAAAATCCATGTTTTTTTTCTGACGGATGTTGGCTCAAACTTGTATTGCATACACACAGTCACACAAATCTTGCCGGAACTTCTGAACGTCAAGAACGTGGTGACGCACAACACGTACAACGGCACTAGAAAAGGCAAGTTCAATAGCCAGTGCACCACCCTTTGGGCTCCTTCTGCTAATCTCGTGTTAGTAGAAGTTTGGTGAAACGTATTTATTTTATACATGAGGTGACAATCTCTTCTTCAACAAACTATTTTTATGTTGTGGGTCTGCTACATACACACCTTGTTTTTGTTGTTAATGTATGTAATGCATTACTGATAAAAATATTAATCATTTTCAGCACCATGAATGAATTTTGGTGAGTCATGAAAATGGCCTGATTATGGCAAATTATAAAGCACTGTGGAAGTTATTTACTAAAGGAAAATCCACTTTGCACTCTAAGTGCACTGCAAAAGTGCACTTGAAACTGCACTTGAAACTGCACTGAGAGTGCACTTGTAGTGCAATCAAAGTGGATTTGCCTTTAGTAAATAACCCCCATTTCAGTGTAAACACCAACTTACTCCAAAACATGATATTGAGCATTGAAAGAAGAAGCCACACATTGCTTAGTAGAAAACTTTTTACTCTGTGCACATTCACATGTGCGTTAGAAAAGGGTCTTTGAACAAACCAACATATTTTAGCAATAACATTGTTGTTTTTGACAGTACAAATAGCCTTTTTTGTAATAAAATAGGCATGTTTAAAACCATAAACAATACACAACTCAGGAACTTACAAAGTTCAACTTTGACAAAGTGAAGGCAATATCAGACATTAGTATGTCTAAACTGTGTTGATATTGCCTTCATCAGATGGGGTGATGTCACCCCTGTGAAAGCCAAATTTTGAAGATGCACACAAATTGAGAGTCAAAATGGGGATTTCCCTCCTGATCCCATGCCTAATGTCAACATGTGCTAGCTCCCATCATGGGGGATCAATGGATGTGGCAGATAGCACATGTTGACACACTGTGTGCATCTTCAAAATTTGGCTTTCTAAAAAATATTTAAAATGTGTGAAAATAATAAATATCCAAACAAACTAGAAGAATTTTGGGGTGTTTTAGATTCTCCCCGATGAGGACGTGTGCACTTGCACTTGTGAAATGAGATTCTTCTTCCACAACATCCACATCACCTAAAATAAAAAAAAACACACCATGTATTAGAAATATGCAGGCATCCATCTATTACCTGAAGCTGTGGTCTCAGACACTCACCTGTTGTGGTCACTATTTCACCCACTTCATAAACCTCTCCTTCCTCCACATCTTATGGTTGTGGTGTTGGGATTTGCTTTTCTTTAGGAGGTGGGGGGGTCCCTGGTGTCCTCAGATGTCCCGAGTCTTTTCTCCCCTATGTGAATAAAAAAAAGGTATACTTAGCACACATATATTTGGGGCAAGAAATTGTAATATGAAACATTGCTTGGAAGTGTCGTACAGTTGTCTTTTTTTGGCAGAGTTACAAGCTGAACACATTATTTTTTTCCCTTTATAAAGCTGGAATACTTAACTTTTTTGTACAATTTTCACACATGGGGACACCCCTAGTATCCACCTGTGTGGGACACCCTAAAAAGTATGTTCTGGTGTCCCATACTAGTGCTCCTGCATCCAGATGTGTAAACAGCTGCTGAGTGACCTCTCCTTACACTGAATCAAGTTTGCATTTCATTATAGTACAAACCCATCTAGACAACAATGTCATAAACTTCTTTTAATACAAATAGGCCTGAACAAATGTAGTTAACCTGGATCTGCCAAAAACATCGTAGTAGTGGGCGAACAAACGATTTTTACTACGAACAATTACTGTGCCCACGAACCTGAAACTTCCCATTTTAACCTTTACAACAGTAAAGAAAAGCACATGGAGCAGCATGCAAGTAAAAATAATAATAGGAACACACGACAACTACTTACTTTTTTGAAGAACTCTCTTGATCTTTCTGTACCGATCCTGCTCCCTCAATTTCACGTCTGGGAGGTATGTGCTGACGTCACCACGTCGCCCCATTGAGGAGGACGGGAGTTCATTTGTTGCCGGCTGGCATAGTTTTTATCTTTCTGCTCTCTAACCAAGATAGTTTGTAAGTGTTATTTCTTTTTTAATAAACTAGTATATATGGTATCACACTATTTTGCCATTATTCCATCTTTTCTGGGATTTCCTAATCGTACCATGTGAATCGTGGAGCCTTCGGTATGATTGCGGGGATGGATCATCCACAACGTTTTTTCTATATAGTTGGTCATCCATCCGGTTGATAAGATATTTGCCCACTAAAGTCTGACATCTGGTAAGCAGGCTTTTCATGCGTTGTCGGTGCACTTATTAACCCCTTCACTGGTAGATATTCGGTTGATACTTCATAAGACTACAGGATTCACTATTTGTTATTCACCATCTGGTGAGCAGGCTCCCCGTGTGGTGTTAGTGTACTTATTGTTTTCTTCACTGGCAGAGGATTCACATACCCGCATGATTTGCACTAAATATTTGTTATCTGGTAAGGAGGCCTTTTATGTGGCATCTGCTGCTATCAAAGATAATTTTTCAAACACTGGGTGTTTAATATATGAATTTTATATCTCTCTCAATATGTGAGTGTCACTCTTTTTATTTTTATTTATTAATTTATATGTCAGTATTACGCTATGTTGTCACTTTATTTTTTGGGTTAATTTTCTGTGGATTCAACGCTAAATCAACGTGAGTGAAAATTGTTATACCCCACTGTGACCGGTTTCAAAAAGGACCAGGCTGGGTTTAAGCCACCTGCTCGATTTGGCTTGCTGTTCGGTAAGCATGCCATTCATCAGTTGGGAATACATTTTGTTTCATCCAATCACAGAGTGTTACTAATTGGACAGTTGAATCATTCTGGATTTTTCTTTTTGGACTTTAATTAGTTTCACATCACTAATAATTTTTCACAGAGTATAATTTTAAGTTTCTTACACAGTGTATATCTATTTATGTATCATATTTTAAGCGCGGCTTTTCTATTTTGAATTTCAGGTCTGACCAGCGTTTCCTTAATTGATCCTTGGATCGTCTTACCCCAAAATTCCTGTGCAGACTTTTCATAACTTTAGTTATGATCTTGGCCTTTCTGACATTTGGGTTTGGGTAAGGTCCATGCTTCCCATCATAGTCGGCCCTCTTCAAGATGTCCACCATCTCCACCATCTCTATAAAGGACATATCTGAGGCCTTTAATCTCCTCCGGGATCGTAACGTTCATGACTCCGGGCTTTTGTCGTTGCTGCTGCTGCTGTCTGCATGCACTTGCTCTTTCTCCACCATGTGCTCTCCCACTGCGCTGAAAGACAAGGGGCGGGGAATAGACTAGAAAGAACGTCAGGGGCGGGCAGAGTTTCACGCATGCGCAGTGTATATAAAACATAACACGCGTGCGTCGTACATACGATCAGTGAGCGGAGGAAGGTGTAGCGGAAGCGCCGATCATTCTAACGAAGGTACAAGTTTAATTTGGTGCATCAGTGGCCTATACTGCTTCTATATTGAGGCCTATATTGGGACAAGATTAGGAGAGTTTAACCTGACATTAGGGTTTGACTTGTGTTGTGTCTTGCAGAGAAAATGGATCTATTCGATGATGAGGACTTTATCCCCATATTCCTTGATATGTACAGGGAGCTGCCCTGTCTGTGGCAGATAAACCACCCCTTTTATAACATTAAACCAAAGAGGAAGGCAGCGCTGGATCAATTGCTGGAATTTGTGAAGCCGGTGATCCCCACGGCAGACATCCCCTATTTGAAGGACCTAATTGATGGCATGAGGAGCACTTATAATAGGGAGTGCAAGAAGGTCCAGGATTCCCAGAGATCAGGAGCTGCAGCAGATGACATTTATGTACCCAGGCTGTGGTACTATGACAGACTGCATTTTCTGGCAGGCAAGACTGAACCCAGGCCAGCACTCTCCAATCTTCCTTCAAGGCTTCCTTCCACCTCAGCTGAGGCTTCCGACGTCCAACCTGGGCCTTTCAGCCAGAAAGAAGTGGAGTAGCCCAGCCTGAGCCAGGTATAGCATTGTTCAACATATTTCTAGTCAAATAATTAATGATGTTAACTAGATGTTATTATTGATCAGTAATTTCTGATTTTACAAAGTGTTTTACATATCAATAGACAGTAGTGGCCACAAATGATTGGGACAAGAATGAAAAATGCTGGGGTCAGAATGATAGTCTTTTCTATTTATTAACATTCAATTTGCAACAGTCATGAGCTGAAAATTGTATGTGATTGATGAACCAAAAATTAAAACTATGTCCCTTTTTCATACACAGGAAAGTCTGAGCCAGGAGGAGGCCGTGGAAAGTAGCAGCCAGGAGGTGGCGAGGGTAAGTGGCAGCCAGGAGGTGGCGGGGGTAGGTGGCAGCCAGGAGGTGGCCGGGCCCAGTAGCCTGCCTGGTCCCTCCCCTCCGCCTTCCAAAAAAAAGTCCTAGGAAGAGGAGTAACCTGGAGGAGCAGCACTTGGCCTGTTTCGGAAGGCTACTGCGGCCCTCAGAACCCCCCCCAATAATCAAGACGACTATGCCTACATGGCAGCCTGCAAAATGCAGAAAATGGAGGAGGGCCAACGCCTCTTATGTGAGGAAGTTATGTTACAAGCCCTAAATAAGGGGTTGATGGGCGAACTCAAGCCAAAGCCACGTTTGTGAGTTCAACCATGGTCCTCCTTCTCCACCTCCTGCCACAACTACAACAGCAGAGCCACAGCCTGGAAGCAAGGAAGGAAGACAAGAAAGTGATGGCCTGGGTTTCAGTCTGGACTAACAAAAGACGCAGGCTGTTGTAAGACCACAGCCTGGGGACAGATATGTCATCTGCTGCTGTTCCTGATCTCTTGTAGTCCTGGACCGGATTGTGTTCACTATTATAAGGACTGCTCAGGCCAACAATTTTGACTGTAAAATAGTTGATGTCTGCCCTGGGGTACAAAGGCTTTGCACCAGTTTCTCCAGCGTTGCCTTCTTCTTTATTTTGTTATGACCCATAATAGTATTTTTTACAAATAGTATTTTTTTTTTTTTTTACAAATAGTATTTTTCACAAATACTTGCGTTTATAATATAATAATGGTGTTGTGGTAACTTGACACAAAACGGAAGAAAAAATTATGGAGATCACTATAAAAAAAAAAAAAAATAGGAGATCTGGATAAAAAAAAAATTAAAAATTATTCATGAGATCACGAGAAATAATAAAGAAATCAGATTGTCAGAACTCTGTGTGAAAACAACTTCATTATTCTAGCATTATAAAGAAGAAGAGAATGCGCTGCATTAAAAGATTTTAAAATTTGCAGCGTGACGAATGTGCTATCTCCATTACGAACGCTAGATTTACCAGACCGAGCGTTTCCGTCTCGTAATTGATCCAGAGCATGCGTGGAACTTTGTGCGTCGGAATTGTGTACACACGATCAAAATTTACGACACTGGATTTTGTTGTCAGAATATTTGAGATCCAGATCTCTAATTTTGTTTGTCGGAAATTCTGACGGAAAATGTCCGATGGAGCCTACACACGGTCGAAATTTCCGACAACAAGCTCCCATCGAACATTTGTTGTCGGAAAATCCGACCGTGTGTACGCGGCATTAGACGTTATGAACTGTATACTTGTCCCTGCTCAGTGAACCACTGTACTGAATATTATGCCGCGTACACACGGTCGGACTTTCCGGCATACTTGGTCCGGCGGACCAGAGTGTGCCGGACAATCCGCCCGTGTGTGGGCGCCGGCGGACTTTTCCGGCGGACTTTTTCCCAAAAGCCCGCCGGACCTAGTTTGAAGAAAGTTTTAAATCTTTCCGCCAGACTCAGTTTCGGGCGGAAAGTCCGCTCGTGTGTGTGCTGGTCCGACGGAAAGCCCGCTCGTGTGTATGCTGGTCCGACGGACCAGATACGACACGAGGGCAGGGTATTGCATCTCGCGCTCGCTGCAATAGGAAAAACAAATTTTCCTATTGCGGCGAGCGCGGGGCATACCAGGCCCTTAGGTCTGGTATTGATTATAAAGGGAACCCCCCTACGCCGAAAAAACGGCGTGGGGTCCCCCCTAAAATCCATACCAGACCCCGATCCGAGCACGCAGCCTGGCCGGTCAGGAAAGGGGGTGGGGACGAGCGAGCGCCCCCCCCCTCCTGAACCGTACCAGGCCACATGCCCTCAACATGGGGGTGGGTGCTTTGGGGGAGGGGGGCCGCCCTGCGGGCCCCCCCACCCCGAAGCACCTTGTCCCCATGTTGATGAGGACAAGGGCCTCTTCCCGACAACCCTGGCCGTTGGTTGTCGGGGTCTGCGGGCGGGGGCTTATCGGAATCTGGGAGCCCCCTTTAATAAGGGGGCCCCCAGATCCCGGCCCCCCACCCTATGTGAATGAGTATGGGGTACATGGTACCCCTACCCATTCACCTAGGGAAAAAGTGTAAGTAATAAAACACACTACACAGGTTTTTAAAATATTTTATTAAACAGCTCCGGGGGGGGATCTTCCTCCGGCTTCGGGGGTCTTCTTCCGGCTTCGGGGGTCCCTCCGCTTCATCTTCTCCCGGCGTCCGCTTGGTTCTTCTCCGCTCTCTTCTCTCCAGTTCTTCGGCCGGCTCCTCTGCTGTCTTCAGGTAGCTCTCTTGCCAGCAGAGGTCCGGACTTCTTGTCTTCTTCTCTTCTCCAGATGTTGACACGACGCTCTCTCCGGCTGGACTGCTCTCCGAGGGCTGCGTTGTGACTTATATAGGCGGAGACCCCGCCCCCTTTTGATGTCACAGTCCCTGGGCATGCTGGGACTGTGACGTTTTAGGGGGCGTGGTCAACATCACCCAGTGACCACGCCCCCTAAAACGTCACAGTCCCAGCATGCCCAGGGACTGTGACATCAAAAGGGGGCGGGGTCTCCGCCTATATAAGTCACAACGCAGCCCTCGGAGAGCAGTCCAGCCGGAGAGAGCGTCGTGTCAACATCTGGAGAAGAGAAGAAGACAAGAAGTCCGGACCTCTGCTGGCAAGAGAGCTACCTGAAGACAGCAGAGGAGCCGGCCGAAGAACTGGAGAGAAGAGAGCGGAGAAGAACCAACCGGACGCCGGGAGAAGATGAAGCGGAGGGACCCCCGAAGCCGGAAGAAGACCCCCGAAGCCGGAGGAAGATCCCCCCCCGGAGCTGTTTAATAAAATATTTTAAAAACCTGTGTAGTGTGTTTTATTACTTACACTTTTTCCCTAGGTGAATGGGTAGGGGTACCATGTACCCCATACTCATTCACATAGGGTGGGGGGCCGGGATCTGGGGGCCCCCTTATTAAAGGGGGCTCCCAGATTCCGATAAGCCCCCGCCCGCAGACCCCGACAACCAACGGCCAGGGTTGTCGGGAAGAGGCCCTTGTCCTCATCAACATGGGGACAAGGTGCTTTGGGGTTGGGGGGGGCCCGCAGGGCGGTCCCCCTCCCCCAAAGCACCCACCCCCCATGTTGAGGGCATGTGGCCTGGTACGGTTCAGGAGGGGGGGGGCGCTCGCTCGTCCCCACCCCCTTTCCTGACCGGCCAGGCTGCGTGCTCGGATCGGGGGTCTGGTATGGATTTTAGGGGGGACCCCACGCCGTTTTTTCGGCGTAGGGGGTTCCCTTTATAATCCATACCAGACCTAAGGGCCTGGTATGCCCCGCGACGGGGCTCGCAAGGTGTCAATCTCGCCGATAAAAGCGGCAAGATTGACATCCTTATCTAGTCCCGTCGCACCTGAGTCACGTTCAAAATGAACGGACTTGTCCGTGTGTGGGCAAGTCCGTTCATTCTGAAAGTCCGCCGGAACTCCGGCGAAAGTCCGTCGGAAAGACGGGCGGACTTAGCCCGCCGGAAAGTCCGGGCGTGTGTGGGCAAGTCCGTCCGTTTTAAAGTCCGGCGCACCTGGCGGACAAAGTCCGTCGGAAAGTGTGCCGGACCAAGTAGGATAGAGAGTCCGACCGTGTGTACGCGGCATAAGGGTATCAAAATGACAGCCAGTCAGCAAGCATTAGGAAAAAAGATCAGCAATCACAGCCCCATTGGAGCTTTAATTTTTACAAACAGCACTTTGGTCCCTCACCTCTGGTTCACATATGACAAGCTCTAGCAGCAGGTTTGTCCTCACCAGGGGCGGACTGACAAATCATGTACTCGGGCACCGCCCGAGGGCCCAGAGCCATTAGGAGCCCGGGCTGGGCCCGGCCCCATGAGAGGCCACTTGAAGCGGCTGTAACAATACCGATAATAACGCTAACGGCGCACTGCTTCCCGCACGGCCTCCTTCCCTCCCGTACGCGACATCACCTGGGACGGACGTGAAGAGAGGAGCAGTGCGCCGTTAGCGGTATTATTACAGGCATCGGGCGAGTGAAGCTTTTTTTTACTAGAGAATAGACACAAGGGCTGCCATAGGAGGGAGGGCTCAGAACAGATGTATGGGGCCCAGGCCGCAACAGGACTGCAGGAAGGACTCTCCTGGTCTCCCCACCCCCACAGTGTCCCCCTGTATGCTCTCTCCCCCCACAGTGTCGCCATGTGTGCTCCCCCCCACAGTGTCCCCCTGTATGCTCTCTACCCGCACAGTATTCCCATGTGTGCTCTCCCCCCCCCCACAGTGTCCTTCTGTATGCTCTCTCCCCGCACAGTGTTCCCCTGTGTGCCCCCCCCACAGTGTCCCCCTGTTTGCTCTCTCCCCGCACAGTATTCCCATGTGTGCTCTCCCCACACCACAGTGTCCCCCTGTATGCTCTCTCCCCCCACAGTGTTCCCATGTGTGCCCCCCCCCACAGTGTCCCCCTGTATGCTCTCTCCCCCCACAGTGTTCCCATGTGTGCTCTCCCCCCCACAGTGTCCCCCTGTATGCTCTCTCCCCCCACAGTGTTCCTATGTGTGCTCCCCCCCACAGTGTCCCCCTGTATGCTCTCTCACTCCACAGTGTTCCCATGTGTGCTCCCCCCCCCCCACAGTGTCTCCCTGTATTATCTCTCTCCCCCCACAGTGTCCCCCTGTATTCTCTCTCTCCCCGCACAGTGTCCCCCTGTATGCTCTCTCCCCCCACAGTGTTCCCATGTGTGCTCTAACCCCCCCACCCCCAAACAGTGTCCCCCTGTATGCTCTCTCCCCCCACAGTGTTCCCATGTGTGCCCCCCCCACAGTGTCCCCCTGTATGCTCTCTCCCCCCACAGTGTTCCCATGTGTGCTCTCCCCCCCACAGTGTCTCCCTGTATTCTTTTTCTCCCCCCACAGTGTACCCCTGTGTGCTCTCTCTCCCCACAGTGTCCCCCTGTATTCTCTCTCTCCCCCCACAGTGTTCCCCCGTGTGCTCTGTCCTCCCACAGTGTCCCCCTGCATGTTCTCTCCCCCCACAGTGTTTCCATGTGTGCTCTAACCCCCCACCCACAAACAGTGTCCCCCTGTATGCTCTCTCCCCCCCAAGTGTTCCCCTGTATACTCTCTCCCTCCACAGTGTTCCCATGTCTTCTCTCCCCCCCACAGTGTCCCCCTGTATGCTCTCTACCCCCACAGTGTTCCCATGTGTGCTCCCCCCCACAGTGTCCCCCTGTATGCTCTTTCCCCCCACAGTGTTCCCATGTGTGCTCTCCCCCCCCCACAGTGTCCCCCTGTATGCTCTCTCCCCCACAGTGTTCCCATGTGTGCTCCCCCCCCCCACAGTGTCCCCTTGTATGCTCTATCCCCCCCACAGTGTTCCTGTGTGTGCTCTCCCCCCCACAGTGTCTCCCTGTATTCTCTCTCTCCCCCCAGAGTGCTCCCCTGTGTTCTCTCTCCCCCCCACAGTGTCCCCCTGTATTCTCCCCCCCCCCCCACAGTGTCCCCCTGTGTGCTCTCTCCCCCCACAGTGTCCCCCTGTATGCTCTCTCCCCCCACAGTGTTCCCATGTGTGCTCTAACCCCCCACCACCTAAACAGTGTCCCCCTGTATGCTCTCTCCCCCCACAGTGTTCCCCTGTATGCTCTCTCCCCCCACAGTGTCCCCCTGTATGCCCCCCCCCCACAGTGTCCCCCTGTGTGCTCTCTCCCCCCACAGTGTTCCCATGTGTGCTCTCCCCCCCACAGTGTCCCCCTGTATACTTTCTCCCACCACAGTGTTCCCATGTGTGCTCCCCCCGACAGTGTCCCCCTGTATGCTCTCTCCCCCCACAGTGTTCCCATATGTGCTCCCCCCCCACAGTGTCCCCCTGTATGCTCTCTCCCCCAACAGTGTTCCCATGTGTGCTCCCCCCACAGCGTCTCCCTGTATTCTCTCTCTCCCCCCACAGTGTCCCCCTGTGTGCTCTCTCCCCCCACAGTGTCCCCCTGTATTCTCTCTCTCCCCCCACAGTGTCTCCCTGTGTGCTCTCTCCCCCCACAGTGTTCCCCTGTATGCTCTCTCCCCCCACAGTGTTCCCATGTGTGCTCTAACCCCCCATCCCCAAACAGTGTCCCCCTGTATGCTCTCTCCCCCAACAGTGTTCCCATGTGTGTGCCCCCCCCCCCCACAGTGTCCCCTTGTATGCTCTCTCCCCCCACAGTGTTAATATGTGTGCTCCCCCCCCACAGTGTCCCCCTGTATTCTCTCTCTTCCCCCACAGTGTCCCCCTGTGTGCTTTCTTACCTCACAGTATCCCCCTGTACTCCCACCCACAGTGTACCCCTATGTGCTCTCTCCCCTCACAGTGTCCCCCCGTATGCTCTCTCTCCCCCCACAGTGTTCCCATGTGTGCTCTCCCCCACCCACAGTGTCCCCCGTATGTTCTCTCCCCCCACAGTGCCACCATGTGTGCTCCCCCCACAGTGTCCCCCTGTATGCTCTCTCCCCCCCACAGTGTTCCCATGTGTGCCCCCCCACAGTGTCCCCTTGTATTCTCCCACCTCATGGTGTCCCCCTGTATTCTCTCTCTCCCCCCTACAGTGTCCCCCTGTATTCTCTCTCTCCCCCACAGTGTCCCCCTGTGTGCTCTCTCCCCCCACAGTGTCCCCCTGTACGCTCTTTCCCCCCCACAGTGTCCCCCTGTGTGCTCTCTCCCCCTACAGTATCCCCCTGTATTCTCTCTCTCCCCCCACAGTGTCCCCCTGTGTGCTCCCTCCCCCACAGTGTCCCAGTGTATGCTCTCTCCCCCCACAGTGTCCACCCGTATGCTCTCTCCCCCCACAGTGTCCCCCTGTATGCTATCTCGTCCCACAGTGTTCTCCTGTGTGCTCTCTCCCCCCACGGTGTCCCCGTGTGCTCTCCCTCCACAGTGTCCCCCTATCCGCCCCCCCCTACAGTGTCCAACTGTATACTCTCTCCACCCACAGTGTCCCCCTGTATGCTCTCTGCCCCCCACAGTGTTCCCATGTGTGCTCTCCCCACTCACAGTGTCCCCCTGTATGCTCTCTCCTCCCACAGTGTTCCCCTGTATTATCTCTCTCCCCCCACAGTGTCCCCCTGTGTGCTCTCGCCCCCCACAGTGTCCCCCTGCATTCTCTCTCTCCCCCCACAGTGTCCCCCTGTGTGCTCTCTCCCGACACAGTGCCCTCCTGTATTCTCTCTCCTCCACAGTGCCCCCCTGTGTGCTCTCACCCCCGAGTTGCCCCCCTGTGTGCTCCCCCCACCCCACAGTGTCCCCTGTATGCCCTCTCCCCCACAGTGTCCCCCTGTATGCTCTATCCCCCACAGTGTCCCCCTGTATGCTCCCCCACACAGTGTCCCCCTGTATGCTCTCCCCCCAAAGTGCCCCCTGTATGCTCTCTCCGCCCACAGTGTCCCCCTGTGTGCTCTCCCCCCCATAGTGTCCCCCTGTGTGCTTCCCCCCACAGTGTCCCCCTGTATGCTCTCTCCCCACAGTGTCCCCCTGTGTGCTCTCTCCCCCCACAGTGTCCCCCTGTATTCTCTCCCCCCCACAGTGTCCCCCTATGTTCTGTCTCCCACCACAGTGTCCCCCTTGTACTCTCTCCCCCCACAGTGTCCCCCTGTGTACTCTCTCCCACCACAGTGTCCCCTTGTTCCCCTGTGTTCCCCCCCACAGTGTCCCCCTGTGTGCTTCCCCACTAGTGTCCCCCTGTGTGCTTCCCCCCAGTGTCCCCCTGCGTGCTCTCCCCCCCACAGTGTCCCCCTCTGTGCTCTTCCTCCCACAGTGTCCCCCTGTGTGCTCTCTCCCCCCACAGTGTCCCCCTGTGTGCTCTCTCCCCCCACAGTGTCCCCCTGTGTGCTCTCTCCCCCCACAGTGTTCCCCTGTATGCTCTCTCCCCCCACAGTGTTCCCATGTGTGCTCTAACCCCCCATGCCCAAACAGTGTCCCCCTGTATGCTCTCTCCCCCCACAGTGTTCCCATGTGTGCCCCCCCACAGTGTCCCCTTGTATGCTCTCTCCCCCCATAGTGTTAATATGTGTGCTCCTCCCCCCACAGTGTCCCCCTGTATTCTCTCTCTCCCCCCACAGTGTCCCCCTGTGTGCTCTCTTACTTCACAGTATCCCCATGTACTCCCTCCCACAGTGTCCCCATATGTGCTCTCTCCCCCCACAGTGTCCCCCCGTATGCTCTCTCTCCCCCCACAGTGTTCCCATGTGTGCTCTCCCCCACCCACAGTGTCCTCTGTATGTTCTCTCCCCCACAGTGTCACCATGTGTGCTCCCCCCACAGTGTCCCCCTGTATGCTCTCTCCCCCCCACAGTGTTCCCATGTGTGCCCCCCCCACAGTGTCCCCTTGTATTCTCCCACCTCATGGCGTCCCCCTGTAGTCTCTCTCTCCCCCCTACAGTGTCCCCCTGTATTCTCTCTCTCCCCAACAGTGTCCCCCTGTACGCTCCCCCCCCCCACAGTATCCCCCTGTATTCTCTCTCTCCCCCCACACTGTCCCCCTGTGTGCCTTCTCCCCCCACAGTGTCCCCCTGTATGCTCCCTCCCGCCCACAGTGTCCACCTGTATGCTCTCTCCCCCCACAGTGTCCCCCTGTATGCTCTCTCGTCCCACAGTGTTCTCCTGTGTGCTCTCTCCCCCAACGGTGTCCCCGTGTGCTCTCCCCCCCACAGTGTCCCCCTATCTCCCCCCCTACAGTGTCCAACTGTACACTCTCTCCACCCACAGTGTCCCCCTGTATGCTCTCTGCCCGCCACAGTGTTCCCATGTGTGCTCTCCCCACCCACAGTGTCCCCCTGTATGCTCTCTCCCCCAACAGTGTTCCCCTGTATTATCTCTCTCCCCCCACAGTGTCCCCCTGTGTGCTCTCGCCCCCCACAGTGTCCCCCTGCATTCTCTCTCTCCCCCCACAGTGTCCCCCTGTGTGCTCTCTCCCGACACAGTGGCCTCTTGTATTCTCTCTCCTCCACAGTGCCCCCCTGTGTGCTCTCACCCCCGAGTTGCCCCCCTGTGTGCTCCCCCCACCCCACAGTGTCCCCTGTATGCCCTCTCCCCCCACAGTGTCCCCCTGTATGCTCTATCCCCCACAGTATCCCCCTGTATGCTCCCCCACACAGTGTCCCCCTGTATGCTCTCCCCCCAAAGTGCCCCCTGTATGCTCTCTCCGCCCACAGTGTCCCCCTGTGTGCTCCCCCCATAATGTCCCCCTGTGTGCTTCCCCCCACAGTGTCCCAATGTATGCTCTCCCCCCCACAGTGTCCCCCTGTGTGCTCTCTCCCCCCCACAGTGTCCCCCTGTATTCTCCCCCCCCACAGTGTCCCCCTGTGTGCTGTCTCCCACCACAGTGTCCCCCTTGTACTCTCTCCCCCCACAGTGTCCCCTGTGTACTCTCTCCCCCCACAGTGTCCCCTTGTTCCCCTGTGTTCCCCCTCCAGTGTCCCCCTGTGTGCTCTCTCCCGACACAGTGCCCTCTTGTATTCTCTCTCCTCCACAGTGCCCCCCTCTGTGCTCTCACCCCTGAGTTGCCCCCCTGTGTGCTCCCCCCACCCCACAGTGTCCCCTGTATGCCCTCTCCCCCCACAGTATCCCCATGTATGCTCCCCCACACAGTGTCCCCCTGTATGCTCTCCCCCCAAAGTGCCCCCTGTATGCTCTCTCCGCCCACAGTGTCCCCCTGTGTGCTCTCCCCCCCATAGTGTCCCCCTGTGTGCTTCCCCCCACAGTGTCCCCCTGTATGCTCTCCCCCCACAGTGTCCCCCTGTGTGCTCTCTCCCCCCCACAGTGTCCCCCTGTATTCTCTCCCCCCCACAGTGTCCCCCTGTGTGCTGTCTCCCACCACAGTGTCCCCCTTGTACTCTCTCCCCCCACAGTGTCCCCCTGTGTACTCTCTCCCCCCTCTCCCCCCACAGTGTCCCCTTGTTCCCCTGTGTTCCCCCCCAGTGTCCCCCTGTGTGCTCCCCCCCCACAGTGTCCCCCTCGGTGCTCTCCCTCCCACAGTGTCCCCCTGTGTGCTCTCTCCCCCCACAGTGTCCCCCTGTGTGCTCTCTCCCCTCACAGTGTCCTCCTGTGTGCTCCCCCCCACAGTGTTCCCCTGTATGCGCTCCCCCAGTAACTCCCTGTGTGCTCCTCCCCACACATTGCCCCCCTGTATGCACTTTTCCCCCACAGTGTCCCCCTGTATGCCCTCTCCTCCACAGTGTCCCCCTGTGTGCTCTCCCTCCCACAGTGTCCCCCTGTGTGCTCTCCCTCCCACAGTGTCCCCCTGTGTGCTACCCCCACCCCACAGTGTCCCCTTGTGTGCCTCCCCCCTAGTGTCCTCCTGTGTGCTTCCCCCCTAGTGTCTCCCTGTGTGCTCTTCCCCCCCACAGTTTCCCCCTGTGTGCTCTCTCCCCCCACAGTGTCCCCCTGTGTGCTCTCCCCCCACAGTGTCCCGCTGTGTGTTTCCACCCCACAATGTCTCCCCCTGTGTGCTCCCCTCCCTAGTGTCCCCCTGTGTGCTCTCCCCCCCACAGTGTCCCCTTGTGTGCTTTCTCCCCCAGTGTCTCCCTGTGTGCTCCCCCCACACAGTGCCCCTCTGTATGCCCTTTTCCCCCACAGTGCCCCCCCTGTATGCTCTCTCCTCCACAGTGTCCCCCTGTGTGCTCTCCCTCCCACAGTGTCCCCCTGTGTGCTCCCCCCACCCCACAGTTTCCACTGTATGTCCTCGCCCCCCACAGTGTCCTCCTGTATGCTCTCTCCCCCCACAGTGTCCCCCTGTATGCTCCCCCACACAGTGTCCCCCTTTATGCTCTCCCCCCTCCCACAGTGCGCCCCTGTGTTTTCTCAATTCACAGTGTCCCCCTGTGTGCTCTCCCCCCCACAGTGCCACCCTGTGTACTCTCTCCCCCCACAGTGTCCCCCTCTGTGCTCTCTCCCCCCACAGTGTCCCTGTGTCCCCTGTGTTCTCTCCCCCTTCATGGTGTCCCCCTGTGTGCTTCCCCCCAGTGTCCCCCTGTGTGCTCTTCCCCCCAGTGTCCCCCTGTGTGCTCCCCCCCCCACAGTCTCCCCCTGTGTGCTCTCTCTTCCCACAGTGTCCCCCTGTGTGCTCTCTCCCCCCACAGTGTCCCCCTGTGTTCTCGCCCTCCCCCACAGTGTCCCCCTGTGTGCCTGCCCCCCTAGTGTCCCGCTGTGTGTTTCCCCCAGTGTCCCCCTGTATGCTCTCTCCCCCCAGTGTCCCCCTGTGTGCTCTCTCCCCCCACAGTGTCCCCCTGTGTGCTCCCCCCCACAGTGTCCCCCTGTGTGCTTCCCCCCTAGTGTCCTCCTGTGTGCTTCCCCCCAGTGTCCCCCTGTGTGCTCTTCCCCCCCACAGTGTCCCCTTGTGTGCTCTCTCCCCCCACAGTGTCCCCTGTGTCCTCTCTCCCCACAGTGTCCCCCTTTGGGCTTCACCCCCTAATGTCCCCCTGTGTGCTTCCCCCCCAGTTGCTCTTCCCCCCCACAGTGTCCCAATGTGTGCTCCCCCCCCACAGTGTCCCCCTGTGTGCTCCCCCCCCCCCACAGTGTCCCCCTGTGTGCTTTCCCCCCCACGGTGTCCAACTGTGTGCTCTTCCTTCCCGCCACAGTGTCTACCTGTGTGCCCCACTCCCTAGTGTCCCCCTCTGCCCCCTCCCCCTCCCGGTGTCCCCCTGTGTGCCCCCCCACAGTGTCCCCCTGTGTATTCTCTACCCTCAGAGTGTCCCCCTGTGTGCTCTCACCCCCCCACAGTGTCCCCATATGTGTTCTCCCCCCACAGTGTCCCCCTGTATGCTCTCTCCCCCCACAGTGTCCCCCTGTATGCTCTCTCCACCCAGTGTCTCCCTGTGTTCTCCCCCCCACACAGTGCCCCCCTGTATGCTCTCTCCCCCACAGTGTCCCCCTGTATGCTCTCTCCCCCACAGTGTACCCCTGTGTGCTCCCCCCACAGTTTCCCCCTGTGTGCTCCCCCCACCCCACAGTGTCCCCTGTATGCTCTCCCCCCCCACAGTGTCCCACTCTATGATCTCCCCCCCCCACAGTGTCCCCCTATATCCTCCCCCACACAGTGTCCCTCTGTATGCTCTCTCCACACAGTGCCCCCTCTATGCTCTCTCCCCCCACAGTGTCCCCCTGTATGCTCTCTCCACCCAGTGTCTCCCTGTGTTCTCCCCCCCACACAGTGCCCCCCTGTGTGCTCTCTCCCCCCCACAGTGTCCCCATATGTGTTCTCCCCCCACAGTGTCCCCCTGTATGCTCTCTCCCCCCACAGTGTCCCCCTGTATGCTCTCTCCACCCAGTGTCTCCCTGTGTTCTCCCCCCCACACAGTGCCCCCCTGTATGCTCTCTCCCCCACAGTGTCCCCTGTATGCTCCCCCCCCCACAGTGTACCACTCTATGATCTCCCCCCCCACAGTGTCCCCCTGTATCCTCCCCTACACAGTGTCCCTCTGTATGCTCTCTCCACACAGTGCCCCCTCTATGCTCTCTGCCCCCACAGTGTCCACCTGTATGCTCTCTCCCCCACAGTGTACCCCTGTGTGCTCTCCCCCCCACAGTTTCCCCCTGTGTGCTCCCCCCACCCCACTGTGTCCCCTGTATGCTCTCTCCCCCCACAGTGTCCCACTCTATGCTCTCTCCCCCCACAGTGTCCCCCTGTATGCTCCCCCACACAGTGTTCCCTTGTATGTTCTCTGCCCCCAGTGTCCCCCTGTGTGCTCCCTCCCACAGTGTCCCCCTGTGTGCTCTCCCCCCACAGTGTCCCCCTGTGTGCTCTCCCCCCACAGTGTCCCCCTGTGTACTCTCTCCCCCGACAGCATCCCCCTGTGTGCTCTCTCGCCCCCCAGTGTCCCTGTGTCCCCCTGTGTTCTCTCCCCCCTAGTGTCCCCCTGTGTGCTTCCCCCCAGTGTCCCCCTGTGTGCTCTCCCCCCACACAGTGCCCCCCTGTATGCTCTCTCCCCCCACAGTTTCCCCCTGTATGCTCTCTCCCCCACAGTGTCCCCCTGTATGCTCTCTCCCCCACAGTGTCCCCCTGTGTGCCCCCCCCAGTTTCCCCCTGTGTGCTCCCCCCCCATCCCACAGTGTCCCCTGTATTTTCTCTCCCCCCACAGTGTCCCACTCTATGCTCTCACCCCCCACAGTGTCCCCCTGCATGCTTCCCCACACAGTGTCCCCTTGTATGCTCTCTCCCCCAGTGTCCCCCTGTGTGCTCTCCCCCCCACAGTGTCCCCCTGTATGCTCTCTCCCCCTACAGTGTCCCCCTGTGTGCTCTCCTCCCCACAGTGCCCCCCTGTGTGCTCCCCCCACAGTATCCCCCTGTGTGCCCCCCCCCACAGTGTCCCCCTGTTTACTCTCTCCCCTCACAGTGTCCCCCTGTGTGCTCTCCCCCCCACAGTGTCCCCCTGTGTACTCTTTCCCCCCACAGCATCCCCCTGTGAGCTCTTCCCCCCCAAAGTGTCCCCCTGTGTGCTCTCCCCCCCACAGCGTCCCCGTGTCCCCCTGTGTTCTCCCCACCCACAGTGTCCCCCTGTGTGCTTCTCCCCCCAGTGTCCCCCTGTGTGCTTCCCCCCAGTGTCCACCTGTGTGCTTTCCCCCCGCACAGTGTCCCCCTGTGTGCTCTCTCCCCCCACAGTGTCCCCCTGTGTTCTCTCTCCCCCCCACAGTGTTCCCCTGTGTGCTCTCTCCCCCCACAGTGTCCCCCTGTGTGTTCCCCCCCCAGTGTCCCCCTGTGTACTTCCCCTCAGTGTCCCCCATGTGTGCTCTTCCCCCCACAGTGTCCCCCTGTGTGCTCTCTCCCTCCACAGTGCCCCCCTGTGTTCTCTCCCCCCCACAGTGTCCCCGTGTGCTTCCCCCCTAAAGTACCCCTGTGTGCTTCCCCCAGTGTCCCCCTGTGTGCTCTTACCCCTCCAAAGTGTCCCTCTGTGTGCTCTTCCCCCCCACAGTGTCCCCCTGTGTGCTTTCCCCCCCACAGTGTCCCCTGTATGCTCCCCCCCACAGTGTCCCCCTGTGTGCTTCCCCCCCTAGTGTCCCTCTGTGTGCTTCCCCCCAGTGTGCTTCCCCCCCACAGTGTCCCCCTGTGTGCTCTCTCCCCCCACAGTGCCCCCCTGGGTTCTCTCCCCCCACAGTGTCCCCGTGTGCTTCCCCCCCTAAAGTACCCCTCTGTGCTTCCCTCCAGTGTCCCCCTGTGTGCTCTCCCCCCCACCGTGTCCCCCTGTGTGCTCCCCTCCCTAGTGTCCCCCTGTGTGCTCTCCCCCCAGTTTCCCCCTGTGTGCTCCCTCCTCCCCCAGTGTCTCCCTTTGTGCTCCCCCCCGTGTCTTCCTGCGTGCTCCCCCTCCCAGTGTCCCCCTGTGTGCTCTTCCCCCCCAGGGTTTCCCTGTGTGCTCTCACCCCCCCACAGTGTCCCCCTGTGTGCTCCCCCCTCCCCCCACAGTGTCCCCCTGTGTGCTCTCCTCCCCCCAGTGTCTCCCTGTGTGCTCTCCCCCACAGTGTCCCCCTGTGTGCTCCCTCCTCCCCCAGTGTCTCCCTGTGTGCTCCCTCCTCCCCCAGTGTCTGCCTTTGTGCTCTCCCCCATGTCTTCCTGCGTGCTCCCCCTCCTCCACAGTGTCCCCCTGTGTGCTCCCCTCCCCAGTGTCCCCCTGTGCCCTTTCCCCCTGCCAGTGTCCCCATGTGTGCTCTCCCCCTCCTAGGCTCTCCCTGTGTGCTCTCACCCCCCCCCATAGTGTCCCCCTGTGTGCTCTCCCCCCTATGGTTGCCACCTCATCCCTTTAAACCCGAACACATATAAATAACACAGGTTCTGTGGCTGATTACGGTGGTAATTAAACTCACTTGGTGTCTTATCTGTATTTAATTAGCCTCAGAACCTGTGTAATTCCACGGTGTTCGGATTTAAAGGGATGAGGTGGCAACTCTATTCCCCCCCCAGTGTCTCCCTGTGTGCTCCCACCAGTGTCTCCCTGTGTGCTCTCCCCCCAGGTGTGGCTTGAGTGTGGGTGGGGACAGAGGGGGCCCTATGATCTTCTATTGCCGGGGGCCCCATTAGTTGTCACTCCACTCCTGGTCCTCACTCTGGTGCAAGCAGACAGGCCCAGACTAAGTCCAGCAGACATTAACCTTCATAGACATACACGTTGCAGTGCTCCTGTAAGGACTGCCATTCTCATAATCCTCCTTGGCTGCATGCAAGTCCTCTCTGCCACCTCTCTCTTGCTCTTTTATCCTCTGATTTGATCAGATTCTGAACTGCCAGGACTCGGAGGGTGGGGGAGAGCAGAGAGTGAACAGAGTTTACACAGATCCCATTCTTGCCACTGATCTGCAGCAAGGGGAGGGAGAGGGGGCAGCCCACAGCGAGAGGAGAGATGGCTTCCATCTCTTTAGCCCACTCTCTCTCATAGCAGCAGCACAGTGACAGGGGAGTAGTGGCAAGCAGAGTTCCTTGGCTGTGTGCATTTCCTAGTTGCGGAGGCACAGTAAGGGAACAGAGGATGACAGCCGGTCTGCACTTATCCCATCCATGATCGCTTCCCCCCTTCTCGGCAGACTCCATATAAGAGTGTGTATCTCTGGGGTCAGCAGCGCTATGGCCAGCACTTACCTTCAATGGCGCTGTTCCTCTCTGAATCCACCGCATGTATCCCAGTTGACTCCACCCCCACAGTGACGCAGAGTACCGCCCACTGTCCTCTCCTCCAGTGGTCCTGTCCCAGTCGACTCCACACCCCACAGTGACGCAAATAGTACCATTGTCCTCTCCTTCAGTCCCTGTCGCACCAATCCTAGCCACTACTATAGGCATACTGACGAATCCCAGTAGAGTGGGAGTGTGTGCGTGCGCACAGCTTGCGCCCTGCACACGCCCTAAACACAGGCAAATCAGCTTCCCATAAACCGCCGCTTGTCTGGCGCCTGGTCACTCTTAAAGTATTTTTTTTTTAAACAGCTTGGGAGGGGGTGGCCCCGAGTGCCCCCTATGGACGGGCCGCTACTGGTGCCCATACATCAGTGCTCATCCATGCCTCATCTAAGCCACATCAGTGCTCATCCGTGCCACATCCGTGCCACATCAGACACAACAGCATCGTTCTAAGGTAGGTATTTCATAATGAGCTAGTATGTGATGCATACTAGCTCATTATGCCTTTGTCTTGCAGGTTGTTTTTTTTTTGCAGAATTTACAACCACTTTAAAGCAGTAGTAAACTTTGATTTATAATTTGTACCTTTAAGTAAAGTTATAATAAGTCTTACAGTACAGTGCTAATCTCCTTATCTTGTGCCACTATTAGAAATCAAAATTTATGACTATTTGGGTCTCTGAGAACAATGGACATGGATACACTTATATAATTTATTAATCTTCTATTTATGGAAAAGGTGAAGTTATATAAGTTTTTATACTCATAAAAGTTTATGCTGATATAGTCTTCATATGCATTTCTTGGGAGAACTTCATCTCACATATGGATATAATTTAGAGTAAGTCAACCATTCACCTCCCCCATCATAAGAGAAAAGGTTACAGTCTTTTCCAAAGATACAAAGTTTCAGTATGTTAAGAATATAAGTTGTTTCTTTACATTACTATATTTCTTGATTAAGACATTATTAAGAACATTATATATACTGATATGTAGTAGGATTTTATATGTTTAAAGGAAATGTGTATATTATAAGTTAAATGATTTTTATTTTAGCTACTCTCACATAGTTCATAGCCCCACCCTTAGGAATGTTGGAGGGAGTGAAATTCAAAGTTCCCGGTCTTTTCTGTGGGACTATAAGGAAAAACTAGCCAGCCTCTATGGAAAAAGGTGGGGGTTAATTGTCAGAGTACAGACAGGCTGTGGGGGGAAGACTCAGATGCTTTCCAGCTCTCCACAAGGACACATTCACATACACACACACATCTCAAGACATTGAAGCTACTTTTACACAAAGACATATCTGATTTAAACTTAATTTCAAGAATAAGAAACTTATTGATTCTATTTTTATATTCTACATTTTGACATTGTTTTTGTAACATTTTGCTATTTTATTATTAAATCAATTTTAGAGTTTTTACACGAGAACTTAACAGATTTTTCTTGGAACTTTTCTCATCAATATGAATTATTGAAATATAGTTATTAATACAGTAATAACTCGAATTTTACATTGGCTCAGCCAGCCAGTCAGTCAATTTTCGAAAGTCTTTTTTTACCACTTTCTCCATTGAAAAGAGGGGAAAAGTGAGTACGGAAATACATTTTGGAAACGATTGAAAAGAACCTAGATGACAAATCGATTGTGAAGATCTGAGAATTTTGTGTGGAAATCAGCTCAGAGCATAAAGAAAACATCAGAATTGGTGAGACGTTTGCGCACGTTCAAGAAAAATCTGTTTCTTGATGACGTAATTTCCCGCCAAGAGAGGGAACGCGTGTTACATGAAGGAAGCCGTCTTACATTGGTAAGTTATGGATATAATTCATGAATTGTCTTGCGAGAGCAAATTAGAATTTAAAAATCTGTCAAAGTTTGTTAAAGATGATGAATCATGGTGCTACATGTTCAATGAATGTTTACAGGCTAATATGAAAATACAAAAGTCAAAATTTACCTTTAAGAAATTCAGCAAACAGGTTAGGAATTTGATTAAGTTAATTAAAGTTTATGGTATAATGATATCAGGAGTTCTTGAAAGCAATGTAGTTGGTACAAAAGGGGAAACAAAGGACAATAGTTTATGTACTAATTGTCAGAAAGGATAGATGATATTCAGGATATTCAGTTGTCTGAGTTACAGAATAATGTAAAGTTTAAAACAGAGTCAAGCAAGAGTTTAGAGATTAATGTTAATGCAGACTCTATGAATGTTAATGCAGATTCTATGCAGTAGTCTTTTGTATCAGTTGAATGGTTTATCAAGGTTGATGACCAGGAATATGAAGTTTTGCTTAAAACCAAAATATTGAATAAAGCTACTGCATGCAGACACAGTCTAGACAGAGGAAAGCAAAATGGCATTCAGAGAGTTGCCACGTGTAAGGCCACACCCAGAGATGGTGAGATACACGTCACAGGCGGAACTAAAGTTTCAGAGCAGACAGGAAATGCTTCCCTACATACTACACAAAGGAAAACTTTGAAAATACAGAACATATTTCTGAGCAATATATTCTTTCTTCTTCAAACAATAGTTTGATTGATTTGCCTTATGCTTCAGACGTCAAACAGATCAGTACATTGAATGTTAATGACAGTTCAATCAATATGAAAAACAATGATGAAAATGAGAGGGATGGATTACTTCCATCACCATCAGGATTTAGGAAAAAAGGTTCTGAGTCACCTCCAACATTAAAAATGTGACTTCACTTTTAATAGATGAAAGTGGAAGGCCGTG
Source organism: Aquarana catesbeiana (assembly GCF_042186555.1). Classification (NCBI taxonomy): domain Eukaryota; kingdom Metazoa; phylum Chordata; class Amphibia; order Anura; family Ranidae; genus Aquarana; species Aquarana catesbeiana. The sequence goes on along the minus strand of NC_133334.1, from coordinate 189,773,785 downwards.
GTTACATGGTTTATTAAATGGCAAGAATACTAAATGGTTAATAGATTTAGGATCTGAACTCAGTTTAACTAAAAACAAATTACATGTGAATATTGATTCTCCAAAATGTAATTTAATTGGTTTCAATGGAAAAGGAAATACAGTTGCAGCTAAAGTTTCTGATGTGAATTTCGAGATTCCAGAAGTTTTAAAAACTAAAATAGACATCTGGTGTTGCCAAAATACAGAGAATATTTTAGGCATGGATGTGATTAGTAAATTAGATTGGATTATTGATTTAAGTAATTCTACTATATGGAAAGATTAATCTAGGCCCAAATCTATGTTAATAGATTCTTCCATGTACAGTAATGTTGGAAGTATTTGTGCAACAGTCGCTGACATGTCTTCAGATTTTAATTGGCCACACACAGGAACCAATCTCGAATTGGAACAATCGGTAAGAGCACATAAAAGTCTTTGGAGTCAGAACAAAATGGATACAGGTTTGTTTAAAGATATTGAGATAGAAATTGAGGGACGAGACCCTGAATGCCAATTTCAAAATAAGTTGCCACAAGAATCAATGGGTCCAGTTTCTGACATTGTACAGTCATTTTTACAACAAGGAATATTAACCACTTGACAACTGGACACTTAAGCCCCTCGTGACCAGACCAATTTTCAGCTTTCAGTGCTCTCACACTTTGAATGACAATTACTCAGTCATGTAATACTGTACCCAAATTAATTTTTTGTCCTTTTTTTCATACAAATAGAGCTTTCTTTTGGTGGTATTTGATCACCTCTGGGTTTTTTATTTTTTGCGCTATAAATGAAAAAAGACTGAAAATTTTGAAAAAAAACACATTTTTCTTTGTTTCTGTGATAAAATTTTGCAAATTAGTAATTTTTCTTCATAAATTTTGGCCACAATTTATAATACCACATATCTTTGTTAAAAATAACCCAAATTAGTGGATATTATTTGGTCCGTGTGAAAGTTAGAGAGTCTACAAGTTATGGTGCAAATCATAAAAAATTGATCACACCTGATGTACTGACGGCCTATCTCATTTCTTGCGACCCAAACAAGTCAGGAAAGTACAAATACCCCCCAAATGACCCCTTTTTTAAAAGTAGACATTCCAAGGTATTTAGTAAGATGCATGGTGAGCTTTTTGATGTTGTCATTTTTTCCCACAATTCTTTGCAAAATGAAGATTTTTTTTTTCCCCCACAAAATTGTCATTGTAATAGGTTATTTCTCTCACTTGGCATGTGTATACCACAAATAACGTCCCAAAATACATGTTGCTACTCCTCCAGAGTATTACGATACCACATGTGTAGGACTTTTTCACAGCCTGGCCACATAGAGTGGCCCAACATGCAGGGAGCGCCATCACGTGTTCTAGGAGCATAAATTACACATCTAATTTGTTGACTACCTATTACACTTTTGAAGGCCCTGGAGAACCAGGACAATGACATGTGACACTGACATGGCACTGATGACAAATGGCACTGATACGTGGCACTGATACGTGGCACTGATGACAGATGGCACTGATACGTGGCACTGACACTGATGTGGCACTGATGACAGATGGCACTAATACATGGCACTGATGACAGATGGCACTAATATGTGGCACTGATGACAGATGGCACTAATACGTGGCACTGACAGATGGCACTAATATGTGGCACTGATGACATGTGGCGCTGATGACAGATGGCACTGATGACAGATGGCACTAATATGTGGCACTGATGACATGTGGCACTGATGAAAGATGGCACTAATACGTGGCACTGATGACAGATGGCACTAATACGTGGCACTGATGACAGATGGCACTAATATGTGGCACTGATGACACTGATGACAGATGCACTGATACGTGGCACTGATGACACTGATGACAGATGGCACTGATACGTGGCACTGATGACACGTGACACTGATGACAGATGGCACGTGACACTGACAGGTGGCACTGATGACAGATGGCACTATGTGGCACTGATGACAGATGGCATTTATACGTGGCACTGGGGACAGATGGCACTGGGGACAGATGGCAGGGACATGACAGCGGGGACAGATGGCAGGGACATGACAGCAGGGACAGATGGCAGGGACAGATGGCAGGACAGATGGCAGGGACAGATGGCAGTGGGGACACTTTTTTCATTTTTTTTTCTTTTCACTTACCGCTGCAGCGGTTCGCTCTCCCTCCTCACACGCTGTCTCTGTGTGAGGAGGAAGAGCCGGCGATGAGAGATGATCTCATATGTTTACATATGAGATCGTCTCTCATTGGCACCGCCGATCGCGCTGAAAACAGCCGCTATGATTGGCCGTTTTCAGCAATCTGTGACTGGCTGTGTCCAAGGGAAACATTTCTACTATTCCAGTTCCAACATCTTACAAGGCATTATATAAATTTTTGAGTGAGGTAAATTCTTGCAAAGAATTTTTACAGGAATATGATGATAAAGTTAAACCATTATTTGATTTCCTGAAACAAAAAGATGTTGTGTTTGATCAATGGTCTCAAACCCATACAGATGTTTTTGAAATGTTAAAAAAGATTTGCAGAATGCTGTTTCATTGCATACAATTGAAATTGGAATATCTATGCCTGTTTTATTGTCTACTAAGGTATCTGAGAATTCCATCTCAGTAATTTTATTTCAGGTAAAAGATGGTGAACCGGAAATAATAGTTATTTTCTCCAGAGGTTTGACAAATATGGAAAAGACTTTTGACACAAATATGAAGCAATTGTTAAGTGTTTATTTTGCAGTCAAAGTAACAGAAAAGATTGTGAGATCTAGTAGGATCATATTACGGACACCTGATTTGTCATTAAAAATTATTTTAAAGAGAATTCATTTGGGAGAATTATATGACAAATATTGCCCATTCTTTAAAACTTTAAAATCTAAACCCATAGAGGTAGATGTGATAACAGAACATTCTCAGTTAAATTTATTCAGAAAGTCTGTAAATGGGATTGTTAGAACAAGTGCTGAGAGATGCTTTGAGACAGGATTTGTCAATAATATTAAGAATTGTTCAACAGGTCTTTCTATGTGTTACCCAAAGAATGGTTATTACTATTCAGCAAAAATTATACAGAAAATGCTGAATTGAAAATGTTAGAAGTACAGTACAGCATGCATTACTCTGAAATATTATAGAGGAGAAGTGAATGAATATACACTTTGCTTCAATCTTTTTAGGTTGATTTAAAATCTTTTATTTGGTTTATGAAAACAAGATTTTATATCATGACTAAAAAAAGAGAAATTGCGTCCTGTCGTTTAAATACACAGAATAATAAATTAAAGAGTATAGGTCAGTTTAAGAGAAATAGAGCAAAGTACGGTAATTAGAAATGTTATTATTAAAATATGGTTTGTATGTCATAATAAAATATTAGAATTTTGGTATGTAAAATGAATAAGTAAATGAAGGCATATTTTGCATTTATTTAAATTCTCATTAATGATACTGCATTCTTTTTTAGGATCTGACTTGTAAGTCACCAAAAGAAATAAATTTAATATTTCTAGATCTTCCAGGTGGAAACAAAATCTTGAAGTTTAAGAATATCAGTTCTGGGAGAAGAATTGACAGAAGAGATTGATTTGTTATAATTATTGTTGTTGTTTTAATGTTCAATAAAGTTTTTCAACCTTACAGAGTACAGGAAGAAGAAGAAAAACTCTCGAGAACCTCTGATAAGAGAGGAAATTCTAAAAACAATGGACTTTCGATTTTTTTTTTTTGACTACTGATGAAATAATTTATCCATCAGATATATTGCAGTTTTTATATATCATTTTTATGTGACAGGACATGTTTATCATATCAAGATGAGATATTTTTTACACATCATTTTTTACAATCATATATAGTGTATTTTCAGAGTTGAAAGAGTTAAACATCCTTACAATAGAGCCATTCTAGTTAGAGGGAACATCTGGTGTTAATTAAGACAGAGTACATTTTTCTTAAAGGTATATAAACACGATAGGATTAACTTTACATTGTAATATGTATTTCGTTTTGAAATCATCTCACTTATATGAACAAACTGAAGTTAAGAACATAGTTTATGTTTAATTCTGACAAGGTTATTAGAAAGGTTTTATGGATTATAGATTCATGCTAAATACAATTTGGAGGGAAAATATGAAACAAATTTCTGAAGTGATATCTATATTTCAAAGTATTGTACAACAATGTTACATTTATGAATCATGAAATTAAGGGGATTGATTTATTTGGTAAAAGAAAAGAAAATAATAAGGATGAAAATGTTTTTATGGTATATGAAGCAAAAGGTTTATGAAGTTCACTTTTCCTTATGTGGAATTAAATTTGAAAATGTATTCATGTCAATTATCTTAAGATCTTTGAGTATGTGTCGATACGAATGTGATGCATTTGAGGTATAAATGGATTTAGAGTTAGATTTAGATTTATATGGATTTAAAATGATAAGATTGTTTAATCAATCATTTTGAGAGGGAAATGTTAGAAATCAATATTTATGAATGTTTGGGTCTCTGAGAACAATGGACATGGCTACATTTATATCATTTATTAATCTTCTATTTATGGAAAAGGTTAAGTTATATAAGTTTTTATACTCATAAAAGTTTATGCTGATGTAGGCTTCATATGCATTTCTTGGGAGAACTTCATCTCACATATGGATATAATTTAGAGTAAGTCGACCATTCACCTCCCCCATCATAAGAGAAAAGGTTACAGTCTTTTACAAAGACACAAAGTTTCAGTATGTTAAGAATATAAGCTGTTTCTTTACATTACTATATTTCTTGATTAGGATATTATTAAGAACATTATATATACTGACATGTAGTAGGATTTTATATATTTAAGGGAAATGTGTATATTATAAGTTAAATGATTTTTATTTTAGATACTCTCACATAGCACATAGCCTCACCCTTAGGAATGTTGGAGGGAGTGAAATTCAAAGTTCCCGGTCTTTTCTGTGAGACTGTAAGGAAAAACTAGCCAGCCTCTATGGAAAAAGGTGGGAGTTAATTGTAAGAGTACAGACAGGCTGTGGGGGAAAGACTCAGATGCTTTCCAGCTCTCCACAAGGACACATTCACACACACACACATCTCAAGACATTGAAGCTACTTTTACACATAGACATATCTGATTTAAACTTCATTTCAAGAATAAGAAACTTATTGATTCTACTTTTATATGCTACATTTTGACATTGTTTTTGTAACATTTTGCTATTTTATTATTAAATCAATTTTGGAGTTTTTACACAAGAACTTAACAGATTTTTCTTGGAACTTTTCTCATCAATATGAATTATTGAAATATAGTTATTAATACAGTAATAACTCAAATTTTACAGCCACTTAGGAGATATTCATATTGGCTCTAGCCAGTTACGTCACTGCACATGCTCTGCATTCACAGCACACTGCGATGGTGACTCCTGTGCACATGTGTGGGAGTGACATCATCAGAGCCTGACCATTCAAACAGCGGGAGAGCACAAACCCAGAAGGAAGACCAAGCGGAGCACTGGCTGCTGTGACATACTAGCCCATTATGGCCTAACACTGCAGGGGGCACATTTTAAAAAAAGTGGTAGAGTTCACTACCAATTTAAATGTGGTGGGTGCATATTTCTCTTTATTTTTCCCTGTTGATCTGGCCAATAACACACCTCCTGTATTAGGATGTCTGCGCTCTGGATGGAAGAGCAACAGTGTCATCCTTGGACAGCAACATTATTAATCTGGGGGGAGGGTAGCATTTGGTGCAATAACAGATTTAGATGCACTTGACTAATAAAATTAGGGCTCATTTAAACTGAGGATGGATCGCACCTCAGAGAGAAGCTAGTGTGAACGAAAAAAAACAAACAAATGCAGCCATCACATCTAAAGCTTGGTGAACTACAATCCTTTAATCCTCTCTTGATAATGTCTTCACATTCTACAGGTTCATCTACATTTGTGCACTGAGGATGATGTTAGATGGGTGTTTTATAGCGGATATCCTTGGTACAATTCATTGTGCACGGTTGTGGGACAGTTGCAGCCAGGCACCGTTCACTTGGATGCATCATGCTCAGCGGGTGTCCCCCCCCGAGCTTGACTGGGGGTATACGTCCTGCTGCAGCTTATATATGGGGGAACAATAATAAAGGGGAACATAATTAATGGGGTAACAATAATAAGGGGGGAATAAAAATATTGGGGGAACAATAATAATAGGAGAATGATAATAATGGGAGAACAATAATAAAGGAGGATCAAAAAAAGTGGGGGAACAGTAATAATCAGGGAACAATAATAACTGATCGAACAATAATATAGACCCAGATAGCAAGGATAACTTGCCACAAATTTGTGGCAGTGTTGAATTGTACGTCTGTTAACTTGCTGCACATTTTCACTGGCAAGTTGTACACTTGGAGAGCACTTGAAGCACAAGTTCTAGTTGACACTTTTCCAATTTGTAGCAAATTTGCATGGCAAGTCTCTGGCAAGGGCAAAGTTGCAGTGGTGAGTCTACAGCAAGAGTTTTGCAAGTCTACAGCATGGAAATTCAGCCACAGTGACCCCTGTGGTGGGATGACTATTGCACAACATAACTGATCCAGAACTTGCAGCAGACTTGCAGAATGTTTGCAAAGAAAGTTGATCTGGAGTCATGCAATGTGGACTTGATGCAATTGTGCATTAAACTTGTGAAGCCTGGCACGTCTAGCAATATCTTAGCAAGTCATTTTCAAACTTGGAGCACAATTGTTTGCTATCTGGGGAAGGAACAAAATAATGGGTAAAAATAATAATGGAGAAACAATACTAATGGGTTAACAATAATAATGAGGGGAACCAAAATAATGGGTGAACAATAATAATGGGGGAATAAAATAATGGGGGGACAGAAATAATTTATGAACGCATGTAGCAATATGGACTACAAGCATAAAGCACCATACCTTCTAGCATATCAAAGTATCGTCTGTCCCTCTAGTGATCAATGTATCCAGTGACATCATATGTGTGCCAAATAAAAGGATTATGGGATGAATAGTCCTCCTGTCAGATAATTGCTTTGCACGATTGTGTGCCAAGACTACATATCCCAGGGATCTTTGCTGCCATACTCAGATCATGTCATGACTCGATTAGTCAGTACCTATCTTTAGTGATTTTTATATTATGCTACTTATATACTTTTTGTATTAATAAAACTGAATTTTTTCAACCATCAACATTGCATTTTTCTGGCTGCTTTAAAGCCCCTTTAGGGGGTTCTCGTACAGTTTTTTGCACTTTTGGGGTGTGCGGCCTACTTGTCTACACTCATGTGAGTGCCTTTGTTACTTGTCTTGATGGAGAACACAGTGGGTGATATGCTGGTAGGTTAATTGGATCCTGTCTAAATTGTCCCTAGTATGAATGAATGTGAGTTAGGGACCTTAGATTGTAAGCCCTTTGAGGGTAGGGGCTGATGTGAATGTACAATGTATATGTAAAGCGCTGCGTAAATTGACGGCGCTATATAAGTACCTGAAATAAATAAATAAATAAATAATATGAACTTGGTAGAAGTATTAGTCTACCTAGATGACATCATCATGTTTGGCTGAATGTTGGAAGAGCATGAGTCCCCATTAGAGAAAGTTTTCCAGCAGCTACATGACGAGGGGTTGAAGCTGTCGTTAGAGAAGTGTCAATTCTACCAGATTTCAGTAACAGACCTAGGACACATGGTATCTGCGAAGGGATAGCCACGACCCCCAAAAGCTGGAGGTGGTCACTTCTTGGCCTCGTCCAACTACCGTCACTGAATTGAGGTCGTTCTTGGGCTTCTGCTCCTACTAGAGATGATTTGTGAAGAACTTCTCACAGATTGCTCGGCTGTTGAATGAGATGTTATAGAAGCAAACGGAAGGGGAAGAGCAGAAAACCCAGAAAGGGGGAGCCAGGAAGCCTCGAGAATCTATCCAGGAACAATGGACATTGAAGTGTGGGAGGTCCTTCGAGCGGTTGAAGAAGAGCCTAGTTTAAGCCCCGATGCTGGCCTACGCTGAACTCTCGAAGCCATATGAATTACATGTGGATGGCAGTAGAGATGGTATTGGGGGAGTGTTGTACCAAGAGTCGGAGGGGAGACTTCGTCCAGTGGCCTACGTGAGTCGCAGTCTCACCCTCCCAGAAAAACTATGCTGTACACAAGTTGGAATTCTTGGCTCTCAAGTGGGCTGTAGTGAATAAACTACGGGACTATCTGTACGGAGCCACCTTTGTGGTGAAGACTGATAACAATCCCCTGACTTATTTGCTATCGACTGCCAAACTCGATCAGGAGTGGGAAATAGATGTGCTAACGCTCTTTCTCAAAGACCTCACTTCACCCAGAATGGTCAGAAGAGTTGGGTTCATTTACCTCTCAAAGGAGTACAGGCTGTGTGTCAGGGAGTGAAATATAAACACAGAGGAGCCATAGGGGCTGAAGCAGCAGGAGTCGCCCCTGCGGGAGTACCAAAGCAGTACTGCTATCTGACCCAAGTACGCAGCCAAGAACTGCCTTAATTGACTAAGGAGGATATGAGAAGGGATCAGCAAGAAGATCCATTAGGGAATCTAATAAGGAAGTCGTTGTCAACCAAAGACCCTCAAATATTGATGAATAGCCCAATTGAGGGAGCCAAGGTGATTCATAGAGAATGGGAATGAATGAAGCTGGAAGAGGTGATCATATATCGAAGAGGTTCCTCTGAAGAGGCAGAAGGAGTGAGCCAGCTGTTCCTTCCTGAGAAACATTGTTTGCTATATAGAACTTCCAAACTAGTCAGGGATCGATTTTACTGGCCGTCCATGAGAACGGAGGTGGAAAGCTAATGCTGCTCTTGTGTCAGATGTATCCAGAGAAAAACTTTACCCGGCAGGGCAGCCCCAATGGGCCATCTACAAAGCCAAGGGTCAATAGAGTTGGTGTGCATTGATTTCTTGTCCCTGGAACCTGATCTGTGTGGAAAGAGTAATGTCCTGGTTGTGACAGATCTTTTAAACTAATATGCCCAGGCTTTCCCCACCAGGGATCAACAAGCTAGTACGATGGCCAAGACACTAGTGGGGAAGTTCTTCATCCATTACGGGTTTCCTCAGCGCCTACATTCAGATCAAGGTCAGGACTTTGAGAGCAAACTGGTCTGCAGACTATGTGAACTCTTAAACATAAAGAAATCTAGGACTACTCCTTACCACCCCCAAGGGGATCCACAACCTGAGCGTTTCAACCGCACTCTGTGTGGAGGTCTGCCACCGAACCGGGATTTACGGCGCCCCTCCCTCTTCCCTCTCCGTCCCTACCTAAATTACTACTATGTGTGGGACTCCCTGCCCTTATCAGGCGGGGTTTCCCTCAATCAGCTGCTATTTAAATTTTGGGTCGGCAGCAATCCTTTGCTGCACACCCAGACTCCACACCTAGAAACAAGGATATCCCAGCGCCAGTTCAAACACAAGTGAGTACCTAGTTTGCGGCTTGTTTTTGTCATTATTCACTCCTAATAAGCATTTAATATATATTAATACTTAAGGGCATCACAGATACTCTGTTTGGACACTGTGGAGATGTAGCATTTAACTGAACTGTTCACTTCACCACACTAGCCCCCTCTCTTTGGGCTCCATACTTGTGTTCCAAGCTTTTATCTCTCTGGCCATCTTTCTATTTACTTCATTCCACCCAATCACCTAATAAGCCTCACCCTACTGTGTTTCAACCTATACATGAATTTTTCCCTTATTAGTGTATAGATAATTTACAAAAGTTTACCAACCAGGAACTTGTTTGTAATTCTTTATATTGAGTAATTATCTCACGTGCATATAATCATGCACATTAGGACCCCTCTTTCCTTATTGTTCCTATGTTTCTTCATTTTGTCAGCTGTTATTAACGATATACAGTATAATTTGATCCTATAGCTATACTCATATTACATTATTATATTATATATTTACATCTAGAGACCCGTATTACCTCTCTTTCTCTTGTGCTGTTCCTTGTGGACTCCGCTGGCCTGACATATCCGATGTATTTATAGTGTGATGCTGTTATTTATTTAAACACACCGAAGCAATCTCATACATACTCCAACGTCCAACCTTAGACGTCTATACCTATATATTGCTCCATCCTTTAAAGAGACAATCCCAACTGGTGCTATGGATATTGGAGCTGGGAGTATCGTCTGTAAATTATCTTCTAGCATTGGTCTAAGATACAATTATGGCTGTGTGAACTAGCAAGCCTTTTTCACCATTATTAACTGCTTTCTTTCTTTCACTCTTCTCTCCCAAGCCCCTGCTCTTATTACTCCCACTATCATTTTATTTCAACACATCTGACTCATGTCTGTAATAATGATTGATATGTCTTATTCATGCATCTTTTTAGATCATACAATGTATCTTCACAGGAAACCCCTGAAGAAGGAATTGTACCTATAATATTCTGAAACATGTTGGGTCTTTAATATATCATGCCTGTATGTGCTTCTGTCACTAGAACCAGCAGTAACATGATGTTAGTGAAAGGATATTTGGAAAGGAGGAAAAATCAAAAGCACCACATCCCGGAAAGTACATTTTGAGTTTTAAATCATATATACAAAAATATATAATAGGTCATGGCTAAAGAATGGAGAAGTAGCTAATGGACTTACTACTGGTGGTCAAGATTGTTTATAGCAGCATTGCCGTAAGGAGGGTCCGTCTGCCCAGCGCATCAACAAGGGGAATGACAGAGGCTGGCGGGGAAAACCCCGCTTTTTAAGCCTCTCCAGCGTGACGGCATCTGACTCATCTTCACGCTGCGGACCGAAAATTACAACTGCGCATGCGCACGCATCCTGACTCTTAGACGGAGATAGACGTCAGCGGCGTCAGGCATGTAAGACTGACCCGCGACCATCTTGGAAAATCCTGTGCCCTAAATCTGGCACTACGGAAGTTCACAAGGTTCGAAATAGAGATTAGACTATAGGTATGGGCAACGCGGGCGGCGTAGGCGGCGTCTAGTATAACGCAACTGACCCGCGGCCATCTTTAAGAATCCTATTCCCTGAATATGGCACTATGGGAGCCCTAGGGCTAAAACATAAGTATTCAAACAAGATTGTACCGTATATATAGATAACCGGGAGAGGGGAGAGCAGCACTAGGTGTCAATAAAAGGGCAACAGAGCAATCAACACATTGATTACGAAATGAATTGCTGAGTGCCCCGGGTGTCCGTGCATGCCAAAAAAATAGAGGAAAAAGGACTGAAGGAAAAATAAAAGCAAAAGCTCATACCGCACATAAAGTCAGGATATATAGATTAATAGCAAAAAGGATAAAAAATGTAATTAATTAATTAATCAATTGTGTCCATCAACCAATTTATTATATAAGCAAATCAATTATATATGAAAAAAATATATATGTAGGTGGTGAAAAAAAAAATAAATAAAAAAAATATTTATTTTTTTACAGAAAAGGTTTGTAGCTCAAGGCATCATTCAGGCCTGGATGTTTCAAAGCGTTAAGAGTGAAAATCCACTTAGTCTCGCGTTGTAATAAGATCTTATCATAATCCCCCCCTCTTTCGTTTGGGGGGACATGCTCCAGGGCATAAAAGTGCATTTTACTCTCATCGAACTGATGATAAAGACCCATATGTCGGCTTATGGGGGTTTCCATCTTTTTTTTACACACTAGAGAAACATGGTCTCTGATCTGATGGAAGAAGGGACGTTTGGTTTTCCCCACGTAGAATGCGTTGCATTCGCATATCATTATATAAACCACGCCGATGGATTGGCATGTGGCTTGAAAATTGGGATTATAAAGCTGCCCATTTGGAAGGATGATATTGCGAGATGCGTAAATGTAGTCACATTTGTGGCAGGGTTTTGTGCCCTTATTTTTGGTATATGTAGTGGACAGTGGGGCATAGTGACTATGGACTATACGATCCCTGATTGATCGGGATCGTCGGTAGGTAATCTCGGGATAGTTTTTTAGATGTTTGGACACCTTCGGATCACCCATCAACAAATACCAGTGCTTTTGTAGCAATTCACGCATTTGCTGATGTTGTCCGGAGAAAGTTGTAATCACTCTTAAACCTGGGTCTGATTTTGGTTTAGCGTGCCCATGAATTAGTTGACTGCGGTTACTTCTTTTGGCCCGAAGGTAGGCTATTTTTAGACATTTATTGCTGTAGCCGCGTGCCCTGAGACGTTCTCTCAGTGCCCTGGCCTCAGATTCTAAGTGGGCATTCTCACTGCAATTTCTCCTTAATCTTAGATACTGTCCGTAGGGAACATTGTTAATGAGTGGCAGAGGATGGGAACTGGTGGCATGCAGGAGTGAGTTTCCTGCTGATGCTTTGCGGAAAAGGGTTCTATCAGGATTGATGAAGAGGGTGATGTCCAGGAACGTCAAGGTGGACTGATTTGCTTCCATGGTGAAAGTTAGGTTATAGGGATTGGTTTTCAAACCCTCAAAAAAACGGGAGAGATCTTCTCTGCTACCGGTCCAAATTAAGAACACATCATCAATATACCGTTTCCATATCGGTATGTTTTCCACCAAGATTTGCATATCTTCCCTAAAGAAAAGTCTTTGCTCCCACTCCCCCAGGTACAGGTTCGCATAGGTGGGGGCACATCTGGTCCCCATAGCGACCCCCTGCACCTGGAGGTAGTGGGAGCGAGCAAACAGAAAAATGTTGTTCGTGAGGATAAACCTCAAAAGGTCCAGAATGAATCCCCTATACATCTGAGGGACATCACCATCACGAGAAATGAAGCCCTCCACAACTGCCACCCCCAATTCATGGGGGATGGAGTTGTAGAGGGCCTCCACATCCAAAGCTATGCTCCCTCTGGGATGGTCAAACCATCCAGAGTTCTAAGAAGTTCACTGGTATCTTGTATATAAGATGTCAGGCCTTCCACATGTGGTCTAAGAAATTCATCTATCAATTGGCTAGCATTTTCAGTGAGAGATCCGTTTCCGGACACTATCGTCTATCGGGAGGATTTTTTAGGTCCTTATGTACTTTGGGAAGGGCGTACAGTGTGGGAATCCGAGGACAGGGCACATTGAGAAACTCCCATGTTGGTTTAGTGATCAAGCCCTGATGGTAGGCAGTCCCAATCAATTTTCTATAGCGTATAGTCATGTTGGTAACATGCGTCTCTGAGACTTTCTTATACCAGTCTCGATTTTGTAAAAGGCGTAAGACCATAGATTCATATTGTTCGGTGGTCATCACTACCAGATTTCCTCCCTTGTCTGAGGGTTTGACCACCAGACGAGGGTCCAACTGTAGTGACTTTAAAGCCATTTTTTGTTGGCTTGTGAGATTTGATTGTCTTGTGCCCTTCCATTTGGTCCTACAGATGTCCTCTGTGACCTGGTGGATAAAGGCCCAGACATTGGGGTTGCCCTGTGGTGTGGGAAAAGTTTTGGATTTGGGTTTTTTTATTCCCTGGGGGTAAAAGGGACTACTGGGTGGAGGGCACAGGCTCATGATTAGGAAGGCCACCCCGATCAAGGGTATGGGCTTCCAGAAGATCTGTCTCGTCTATGTGACCCTCGTCCCAGAGCTCCATGAGCTCTTCCATTGCTTTAATTTCATTCAGTGTGATGTTTTCCACTGCGGGTTGAGGGTGAAGTAACGTAGAGTTGGATTGTGCGGGTTTATCAAACATAATGCGAAGCATTAGCTTGCGAGCAAATAAATTGAGATCTTTTATAAGTTCAAACTGATCGATTTTCTGTGTCGGACAGAAGGATAAACCTAATTCCAAGACAGAAAATTGATCAGCACTGAGGGGAATGGAAGATAAATTGATTATTTCAAATTTTTGGCCTGTTTCTGAAGACCCTCCATGATGGTCATCTTTTTCGGTTCGTGTACCGGTTGTGCAAAGATCGGGGCCCGACGAAAATCCGACTGAATGATGGGATCATTAGTGTTGTTTGTTGAAGGTACCGATGTTGAGGGTAATAAAGTACTTGTATGAGTATTGGGAAGAGTGTCCCGATGTACCGGTGCGTGTGAGGTGTTGTTAAATTTGGCCGTGGTGGCTCTAGTGTGAATTGGTGTTCGATTAGTGTTTTGGTGCCGCTTACTTGGCCCTGTGGGTGCGTTGGTGTTACCGTTGGTGCGTATTTTAGAGGATCCAGAATCCTTGGAGCCTTCTGGTGCCTGTGAAGAGAGGAAGGAAGCAGAGGAGGTGTCAGAATCATTAGGTTCGGAAAGGGCATCTCTGGAAGTTCGCATTTTTGTATTTCGTCTCTTACTTGTTTTGGTTTGTGTCCAAGCATAAGCTTGGTTATTATCATACGATACTTTATCTCTTAAAAATTTATTTTCTTTTGTTTTTAAAAATTTCAGCTATATATTTTGTTTTTTGGTTTCTGTTTTGCTTTTTGGTTTTTGTTTGTGTTTTTTGTTTTTTGTTTTTGTTTCCCCTATGGCCAACTATTGTGGTAACGCATTTGAGGGATTTATGGATCAGATCCATAAATCCCAGAATGCCACTGGGGGTGGTTTATCCATGGACCGCTTTTTTCTTCATCTCCAGCGAATGCTGGAGAAGAAGGCAAGAGTATATTGGAACAAATGGTATTTTTCGAAATATTTGGACGATCAAATTGCCCCTTGGGGTTTGAGAATCCAGATTTTTCCCACAGTGAGCAAACTAGAATCAGACTTTAGAACAAATTGGGAAACTAATCTCCAATCCTGCTCCATGAAAATGATGGAACTATTATGTGGTCATTACAGTGAGGAATTGGCTTCTCTAGATAAGGAGATAGAAAAACTGTATGCTGAAAATAGTTCAATTGTTTCAAGTGAGCTTTTTTCTAGCCGTGAGGGAACCCTCAAAGCGCATATAGAGACTTATGTAGCTGAAATTTTAAAAACAAAAGAAAAGAATTTTTTAAGAGATAAAGTATCGTATGATAATAACCAAGCTTATGCTTGGACACAGACCAAAACAAGTAAGAGACGAAATACAAAAATACGAACTTCCAGAGATGCCCTTTCCGAACCTAATGATTCTGACACCTCCTCTGCTTCCTCCCTCTCTACACAGGCACCAGAAGGCTCCAAGGATTCTGGATCCTCTAAAATACACACCAACGGTAACACCAACGCACCCACGGGGCCAAGTAAGCGGCACCAAAACACTAATCGAACACCAATTCACACTAGAGCCACCACGGCCAAATTTAACAACACCTCACACGCACCGGTACATCGGGACACTCTTCCCAATACTCATACAAGTACTTTATTACCCTCAATATCGGTACCTTCAACAAACAACACTAATGATCCCATCATTCAGTCAGATTTTCGTCCGGCCCCAATCTTTACACAACCGGTACACGAACCGAAAAAGATGACCATCATGGAGGGTCTTCAGAAACAGGCCAAAAATTTGAAATAATCAACTTATCTTCCATTCCCCTCAGTGCTGATCAATTTTCTGTCTTGGAATTAGGTTTAACCTTCTGTCCGACACAGAAAATTGATCAGTTTGAACTTATGAAAGATCTCAATTTATTTGCTCGCAAGCTAATGCTTCGCATTATGTTTGATAAACCCGCACAATCCAACTCTACGTTACTTCACCCTCAACCCGCAGTGGAAAACATCACACTGAATGAAATTAAAGCAATGGAAGAGCTCATGGAGCTCTGGGACGAGGGTCACATAGACGAGACAGATCTTCTGGAAGCCCATACCCTTGATCGGGGTGGCCTTCCTAATCATGAGCCTGGTGCCCTCCACCCAGTAGTCCCTTTTACCCCCAGGGAATATAAACCCAAATCCAAAACTTTTCCCACACCACAGGGCAACCCCAATGTCTGGGCCTTTATCCACCAGGTCACAGAGGACATCTGTAGGACCAAATGGAAGGGCACAAGACAATCAAATCTCTCAAGCCAACAAAAAATGGCTTTAAAGTCACTACAGTTGGACCCTCGTCTGGTGGTCAAGCCCTCAGACAAGGGAGGAAATCTGATAGTGATGACCACCGAACAATATGAATCTATGGTCTTACGCCTTTTACAAAATCGAGACTGGTATAAGAAAGTCTCAGAGACGCATGTTACCAACATGACTATACGCTATAGAAAATTAATTGGGACTGCCTACCATCAGGGCTTGATCACTAAACCAACATGGGAGTTTCTCAATGTGCCCTGTCCTCGGATTCCCACACTGTACGCCCTTCCCAAAGTACATAAGGACCTAAAAAATCCTCCCGGTAGACCGATAGTGTCCGGAAACGGATCTCTCACTGAAAATGCTAGCCAATTGATAGATGAATTTCTTAGACCCCATGTGGAAGGCCTGACATCTTATATACAAGATACCAGTGAACTTCTTAGAACTCTGGATGGTTTGACCATCCCAGAGGGAGCATGGCTTGTGGCTTTGGATGTGGAGGCCCTCTACAACTCCATCCCCCATGAATTGGGGGTGGCAGTTGTGGAGGGCTTCATTTCTCGTGATGGTGATGTCCCTCAGATGTATAGGGCATTCATTCTGGACCTTTTGAGGTTTATCCTCAAGAACAACATTTTTCTGTTTGCTCGCTCCCACTACCTCCAGGTGCAGGGGGTCGCTATGGGGACCAGATGTGCCCCCACCTGTGCGAACCTGTACCTGGGGGAGTGGGAGCAAAGACTTTTCTTTAGGGAAGATATGCAAATCCTGGTGGAAAACATACCGATATGGAAACGGTATATTGATGATGTGTTCTTAATTTGGACCGGTAGCAGAGAAGATCTCTCCCGTTTTTTTGAGGGTTTGAAAACCAATCCCTATAACCTAACTTTCACCAAGGAAGCAAATCAGTCCATCTTGACGTTCCTGGACATCACCCTCTTCATCAATCCTGATAGAACCATAGGGACTACCCTTTTCTGCAAAGCATCAGCAGGAAACTCACTCCTGCATGTCACCAGTTCCCATCCTCTGCCACTCATTAACAATGTTCCCTACGGACAGTATCTAAGATTAAGGAGAAATTGCAGTGAGAATGCCCACTTTGAATCCGAGGCCAGGGCACTGAGAGAACGTCTCAGGGCACGCGGCTACAGCAATAAATGTATAAAAATAGCCTACCTTCGGGCCAAAAGAAGTAACTGCAGTCAACTAATTCATGGGCACACTAAACCAAAATCAGACCCAGGTTTAAGAGTGATTACAACTTTCTCCGGACAACATCAGCAAATGCGTGAATTGCTACAAAAGCACTGGTATTTGTTGATGGGTGATCCGAAGGTGTCCAAACATCTAAAAAACTATCCCGAGATTACCTACCGACGATCCCGATCAATCAGGGATCGTATAGTCCATAGTCACTATGCCCCACTGTCCACTACTTATACCAAAAATAAGGGCACAAAACCCTGCCACAAATGTGACTTTTGCAGATACATTTACGCATCTCGCAATACCATCCTTCCAAATGGGCAGCTTTATAATCCCAATTTTCAAGCCACATGCCAATCCATCGGCGTGGTTTATATAATGATATGCGAATGCAACGCATTCTACGTGAGGAAAACCAAACATCCCTTCTTCCATCGGATCAGAGACCATGTTTCTCTAGTGTGTAAAAAAAAAGATGGAAACCCCTTATAAGCCGACATATGGGTCTTTATCATCAGTTCGATGAGAGTAAAATGCACTTTTATGCCCTGGAGCATGTCCCCCCAAACGAAAGAGGGGGGGATTATGATAAGATCTTATTACAACGCGAGACTAAGTGGATTTTCACTCTTAACGCTTTGAAACATCCAGGCCTGAATGATGCCTTGAGTTACAAACCTTTGCTGTAAAAAAAAAATATATATATATATATATATATATATATATATTTTTTTTTTTTTTCACCACCTACGTATATATTTTTTTCATATATAATTAATTTGCTTATATAATCAATTGGTTGATGGACACAATTGATTAATTAAAAATTACATTTTTTATCCTTTTTGCTATTAATCTATATATCCTGACTTTATGTGCGGTATGAGCTTTTGCTTTTATTTTTCCTTCAGTCCTATTTTTTGGCATGCACGGACACCCGGGGCACTCAGCAATTCATTTCGTAATCAATGTGTTGATTGCTCTGTTGCCCTTTTATTGACACCTAGTGCTGCTCTCCCCTCTCCCGGTTATCTATATATACGGTACAATCTTGTTTGAATACTTATGTTTTAGCCCTAGGGCTCCCTTAGTGCCATATTCAGGGCATAGGATTCTTAAAGATGGCCGCGGGTCAGTTGAGTTATACTAGACGCCGCCTACGCCGCCCGCGTTGCCCATACCTATAGTCTAATCTCTATTTCGAACCTTGTGAACTTCTGTAGTGCCAGATTTAGGGCACAGGATTTTCCAAGATGGTCGCGGGTCAGTCTTACATGCCTGATGCCGCTGACGTCTATCTCCGTCTAAGAGTCGGGATGCGTGCGCATGCGCAGTTGTCATTTTCGGTCCGCAGCGTGACAATGAGTCAGACGCCGTCACGCTGGAGAGGCTTAAAAAGCGGGGTTTTCCCTGCCAGCCTCTGTCATTCCCCTTGTTGATGCGCTGGGCAGACGGACCCTCCTTACGGCAATGCTGCTATAAACAATCTTGACCACTAGTAGTAAGTCCATTAGCTACTTCTCCATTCTTTAGCAATGACCTATTACCGTATTTATCGGCGTATAACACGCACCGGCGTATAACACGCACCCCAATTTAGGAGGGAATTTTAAGGAAAAAAAAACTTTTAGGAGGGAAGTTGAAGGGAAAAAAACGTACATTTAAATGCCGATCATTGCAGCCTTCTCAGTGCAGCCTTGCCCCAGTGCAGCCTTGCCCCAGTGCAGCCATGTCAGTGCAGCCATGTCAGTGCAGCCATGTCAGTGCAGCCTTCCCCAGTGCAGCCTTGTCAGTGCAGCCATGTCAGTGCAGCCTTCCCCAGTGCAGCCTTGTCAGTGCAGCCATGTCAGTGCAGCCTTCCCCAGTGCAGCCTTGCCCCAGTGCAGCCATGTCAGTGCAGCCATGTCAGTGCAGCCATGTCAGTGCAGCCTTCCCCAGTGCAGCCTTGTCAGTGCAGCCATGTCAGTGCAGCCTTCCCCAGTGCAGCCTTGTCAGTGCAGCCATGTCAGTGCAGCCTTCCCCAGTGCAGCCTTGTCAGTGTAGCCATGTCAGTGCAGCCATGTCAGTGCAGCCTTCTCAGTGCAGCCTTCTCAGTGCAGCCTTCCCCAGTGCAGCCTTCCCCAGTGCAGCCTTGCCCCAGTGCAGCCTTGCCCCAGTGCAGCCTTCCCCAGTGCAGCCTTGTCCCCAGTGCAGGCTTCGATCCCCTGTCCCTGCTTTGTGGGCTTCAAAATCGCCGACCGCGATTTGAAAATGGCGCCGCCGGCGCTGAAATACACAGAGCCGGTCCTCGGCTCTTTCCGGCAGCTCTCGTTCACTTTCGGTTCCACTCGTAGTCCCGAGCGGAGCTATCCGAGTAGGTTCGGATAGCTCCGCTCGGGACTACGAGTGGAGCCGAAAGTAAACGAGAGCCGACGGAAAGAGCCGAGGACCGGCTCTGTGTATTTCGGCACCGGCGGCGCCATTTTCAAATCGCGGTCGGCGATTTTGACACTTTGACAGCTCGGGATCGCAGGGGATCGGCGTATAACACGCACCTGCGACTTTCCCCTGATTTTAAGGGGAAAAAAGTGTGTGTTATACGCCGATAAATACGGTATATATTTTTGTATATATGATTTAAAACTTAGTTTATTTCTTTATGCCTATATCCTTAGTTTCTTTGTGGTAGTTTGCAGACGTATCTTCAGGTCTAGTTCACCCACCAGCTGTTTGTGGGCGTTCCGGCCCTGTATGCTGCCCATCTCCCGACTGCCATCCTACTGCAGTACAAGAACCGTCCTTTCGCATATACAGCAATCTAGCTCTTTACCATCCCTTGGATGTAACCCCTCGCTACCTATGAATTGATTCTATTAGAGGTACACCTTTATATCTCCATTCTGGATTTTTTCCACTCCCATACATAATGTCATTGCTAGTCAACCCTATTGAAACTGATATTACCTACTATAATACCCGTGTATTTGATTTTTCTCTTTTCCAGAGAATTTCATTTACTTCTAGAATTTTTATCCCTCTCTGCATGCCTTTTCAGTGAGGTGGGGACTGAAGAGCAAAACATCTGCCATTGCACAGATCTATTTTTTTAACTATACCTTTTTCTATAGGTAAGAATGAAAAAGTAATTTGTGACGTGGTGGTTGATGTGTTTGTTGTTTTTTTTATTTTGTTTTTTTTTTTTTTTTTTACAATATCATTCTGATACACATAATATGTTGTATGTTTTTTGATGTATGATATATATATATATATATATATATATATATATATATATATATATTTATTCATTTTTCTTATTTGTATTTTCCATTTATTTTTCCCTATGATTAAATCAATATACATTATGATTATAGATTCACAAGCAGACATTTAATGCTTATTGTTTACATATATATTTTTTCTATTTTTATAGTTGACCTTAATATCACAATATATCTCCTGAAGAAGCTTAGGAAAGCGAAACATGTTGAGAGAGTGGTATTAATCCCTGTATCAATCAATTACCTTATTTGCTTTGTATGTTGTCTTTGGCCAATGTCTGTTTTTAAAGATTGTTAAATAAAAAAATCTATTTTATTCTATGTTCTCTACCTTATTGATCCCAGCACTGTTAAAAGTCCCTGGGGCCAACATATGGCCTCAATGTCCCTTTCTATTTCTGATGTTAGTGAAAGATTTGTATGAGTTATCCATTGTTTTTAACCCAATATTTTGTGTAATTTTTGAATAAAGCATATATATTTTCTACTACTATTCATCAGTCACTTCATACCAATCATACATTCTTCAGAAATATATTTATCTCCCCCCCCACCCATAAAATCCCTGGGGCAACCTCTCTCCATTTTTCAACCGCAATCTGATGAACATGCTGGGAACCCTCCCTTTAGAGAAGAAACAGCATTGGGGAGACCATATCGCTGCAATAGTTCATTCCTACAATAGCACTTCAAATGATTCTACTGGATACTCCCCCTACAGATTGATGTTCGGGAGAGAGGCTCGCTTACCCATAGATTTAGCCTTCGGAACATCAATAGATCACACCTCTTAAGCCTCCTATAGGGGATATGTCGACAGGCTCCGAAAGGACTTAAAGGTGGCTTATGAGAAAGCCACCATCAGAGAACAGAGGAATAAGAAGAACTTTGATCTTAAAGTGAGGGTTCAGGATCTGCAACCTGGAGATCGAGTGTTGTTGCGTAATCTAGGGGTGCCAGGAAAACATAAGCTGACTGACCAATGGCGTTCCCAGCCCTACATTGTTTACAAACAACTACCTGAACTCCCTGTGTATCAGATTCGGCCTGAAGGGAAGACTGGCCCTCTCAAGACTTGGCATCGAAACCATTTGCTGTCTATCTCGGAGGCTGTTTGAGTACCCTTAATCCCTTGCTCGGAGACACCTCAGCCCCTCACGTTGAGACCTAGGGTCAGGAGTACCTGTCCACCTGCACTTCTGGAAGAAGAGAGTGATGATGGTGAATTAACGATGGATTGGCTGTGGGTTCCCTCTTTGGAAGGTGATTCCATTGTTCCTGATGCTGAAGAAGAAGGCTGTCCAGGGACAGGCTCCCAGCTGCCTGACACTGAGGTAGTAGCTCCCCACACATTTAGGGGAAAAGAGTAAGTCAAGCCAGAACCCTGTTAAATGCCTGAGGAGACTGATACTCTCATCCCTCCTACTAACACCACAGGGAGAGAGACAGTCCCTGTTACATACCTAATAGGTGAGCCCGAATTGCAGAGGATGGCCGCTCTTACGCCTCCGACTCGAGGCCTATGGTAGTGAAGACAGGAGCGCAGGAGTGAGGAGTGGTACAAGTGCCTGGCAGGATCAACAGTAGAAGATCAGTCCAGCGGTTCAGGAGACTCAGGTAAGAGTTGGAAGTGCAGGCTGGAACCGGACTCAGTGGGCAGGAACCTGAACAACTGGAACAGCAGATAGACACCAAAGACAGGAACTGGATCAGCAGACCGGAACCAACAGCAGATGGATCAGGCCACAGGCACAGCAGACTGGATGGCTCAGCAGACAGATACAGCAGACTGGAGCTTGAAGGCTCAGCAGACAGGTACAGCAGACTGGATGGCTCAGCAGACAGGTACAGCAGACTGGATGGCTCAGCAAACAGGAGCAGGAGACTGGGACTGGAGCTGGATGGCTTCAGCAGGTAGGTATAGCAGACTGGAGAGAGTCTTGGAAGGTCAGTCAAGCTGGGTCAGTTATCAGGCGGGCAGCAGAACAACAAGAAGAGCAGGCAAAAGAATCATCAGACAGGCTGGGATTCAGGTGCAGGCGGATAGCAGGAATAGTCTTCAGACGAGCCGGATCAAGATAAGAACAGGTTTCAGATTATCAGGGAACACATGGAAAGCTGCAGAGCAAATAGCAATGTCTACCTGTGACAGTCAGTTTTAAATAGCCTGCCAGACGCTAATGGACGCGCATGCATAGGCACCCGCAATAGCGCACCAATAGGTCTGGATTGCCAGTTACTGGCAGGATCTTCCTGACAGTCCCTGAAAGGGAGCTAGAGCTTGGAGTAGAACCAGAGCCTAAAAAAGAGCCAGGGCCTGAAGTAGAGCCGGAGACTGAAGCAGAACCTGAATCGGAAGCTGGGTACAGTTTTTGGGAAGAACAGGGACCTGACACAGAAGATATGTCCCCCTAAAAAGATTGACTTATGACACTCTTGGAGAAAATTCCGATGTACTCATACTCACTACTTAACGTCCCAGTCAAGCACATGCCTCCTTTACTGAGTCTTTAGTAAAGGACGACCTTGATCCACCCCCTGACACTACTAGGTGGGCCACTAATTTATTATTGGCCTGTCATAAACTCAATATGACTTCTTCTCCTGTTGATGTATATAATTTGTTATCAGAGGATCCGAGGATGTTTAGCTTTCACAATACAGTAAAGTGATTCCAGGTTGTGCTCTGTCTTTAGGGACCAAAGACTTTCAAGTGGGGGGAGGATGTAGCAATATGGACTACAAGCATAAAGCACCTTACCTTCTAGCATTTCAAAGTATCATCTGTCCCTCTAGTGATCAATGTATCCAGTGACATCATATCTGTGTGCCATTAAAGTGGATTGTGGCATGAATAGTCCTCCCGTCAGATAATTGCTTTGCACAATTGTGTGCCAGGACTACATATCCCAGGGATCTTTGCTGCCATCTGAAGATTGCTGGGAGTAGCTATAAAAGCAGCAGAAGCCTGCACAGAGCTCTCTTCCTCCTGGGCCTTATGCAAGATGGACCTCTCTGTGCAACAGGGAGAGAGAGGTCGCAGTCTACCACGCGGAGTATTACTTTCCAACCCGTGGCCTGAGGGGCCTAGCTCTGTCGTTCCTTTCCAGCACCATTCCGGTTGCCTGCCAGTCCTTGTGTGTGGCAAGCTTCACATCGGGAGATGGAGACAGCGGATCCACTGCATGAGTGTCGCTACATGAGTTCCTGTTCGGAAGACATCGAAGCGATCTGGTCGTTGGTGAGAGGGTAACTTGCTCGAACTTTATCCATTCTTTGTCACACTTACATTGAGACATTTTGCAGAGACATCTTTACTCCAAGAACACTTTACTGCATTATTTGAACACTGTGCTCAGACATCTTTAGCTTTACTCACTACAAGGAATCTACTGTTCCCACTACATCCAAATGGATTACAGTTAACAAGCTCTGACTAGCTGGTGAAGAACATCAGATCTGCAACGTGGACTTTATTGCCATTACTTATAGAAAGGCCCCTATATTACTCTTCTCTAGACCATCTCTCCCTTCCTAGGATAGCGTGTAGGCTGGCCAGGTTCCATCTTTTATAGTGTGGCAGTATAAGCAGTTAACTGAAACATCCGTCTAGGGGGTTACATTATCTCTAAAGGAAGTGAACATATATTATAGTATATAGTATTGTCCTTGTTAAAATATTGTCTTGTGTCTTTTGGAGGAATTATTTTGCTGAGTTGACACTGTTGCCTAGAACTCAGCAGATCTATTACCTCTTCTTTGTGACAACTTCCCCTTTTATTGGTTCAAGTAAAATATTCATAGAACCTAAATACATTGAGTTGTCTGATTATTGCCATACAGTGATACAAGGATGTCTGAACCCAGAGTCTCAGGTGAGTTGGAAAGTTCACCATGTCATGGCCGTGCAGATGAGCAGTAAGCAGTCCTCAAGGGGGCCGCTACACACAAATAATGGGGAAAAAAATAATGAGTTGAACAGTACTAAAAAGGGAAAATGATAGCAATGGGGAGATAAAATAATGGTGGTGGGGGGGGCACAATATTAATTTGCAAACAAAAATAATGGGGAAAAAATAATGAGAAGAACAATAAAAACTAGAAAAGCTACAATTTCTGGGGAAATTGTGAAAGTGTTCTTGCCTCTACAACTGGAGTGGGCGGAGTAACTGGGTGGGGTGGAGTGGCTTGAGTAACTGTGAAAAGTGTTAAAAAGCTTAATATTTTAAAAAGTATAAATAGTAGTAAAAAAGTTCCATCATTCGCTGAAAGAGCTGAACATTTTTTTCAAAAGTAATTTTTTTTTTCAAAAATGAATTTTTTTTATTCAAAAATGATTTTTTTTTCTTCAAAAATGAATTTTTTTTTCTTCAAAAATGAATTTTTTTTTTCAAAAGTAATTTTTTTTTTCAAAGGTAATTTTTTTTTTCAAAAATGAATTTTTTTATTTCAAAAATAATTTATTTTTCGAAATTATTTTTTTTTTAAAGTAATTTTTTTTTCAAAAATAATTTTTTTTTCAAAAATATTTTTTTTTTTTCAAAAATAATTTTTTTTTTAAAAGTAATTTTTTTTTCAAAAATATTTTTTTTTTTCAAAAATATTTTTTTTTTTTCAAAAATAATTTTTTTTTTCAAAAATATTTTTTTTTTCAAAAATATTTTTTTTTTTTCAAAAATGATTTTTTTTTTTCAAAAATTATTTTTTTATTTTTTTCAAAAATTATTTTTTTATTTTTTTCAAAAATTATTTTTTTTTTTCAAAAATATTTTTTTTTTTACATAAGAACTAGAAAAGGTACAATTTCTGGGGAAATTGTGAAAGTGTTCTTGCCTCTACAACTGGAGTGGGCGGAGTAACTGGGTGGAGTGGCTTGAGTAACTGTGAAAAGTGTTAAAAAGCTTAATATTTTAAAAAGTATAAATAGTAGTAAAAAAGTTCCATCATTAGCTGAAAGAGCTGAACATTTTTTTCAAAAGTAATTTTTTTTTTCCAAAATGAATTTTTTTTTTTCAAAAATGAATTTTTTTTATTCAAAAATGATTTTTTTTTCTTCAAAAATGATTTTTTTTTTCAAAAATGATTTTTTTTTAAAAGTAATTTTTTTTCTCAAAAATAATTTTTTTTTCGAAATTATTTTTTTTTTTAAGTAATTTTTTTTTCAAAAATATTTTTTTTTTTTTCAAAAATAATTTTTTTTTTTTTCAAAAATAATTTTTTTTTTTTCAAAAATAATTTTTTTTTTCGAAATTATTTTTTTTTTTAAAGTAATTTTTTTTTTCAAAAATATTTTTTTTTTTTTCAAAAATAAATTTTTTTTTTTCAAAAATAAATTTTTTTTTTTTCAAAAATAATTTTTTTTTTTCAAAAATATTTTTTTTTTTTTTCAAAAATATTTTTTTTTTTTTCATGGGGCGGTCATAATGTTTCAGCTGATCATGGGGTTGTCAGCTTTTGTCACCTCCCGCTCTAGTTTTGAACATTTCACCATTCCTATGGGACCAATTTCACCGCAAAAACGACGATATTTCGTGAACCATTCGGCGAAACGTTCCACAAAGTAATATCACACCAATTAAATGACATTGAGGCCGGATTCACACTGGTATTTTTCAGCTTTTCACAAAGTTCCACAAGGTAATAGGACACCAATTAAATGACATTGAACATTTCGCCATTCATTCCTATGGGACCAATTTCGCTGCAAAAAACTACGATATTTCGTGGACCATTCGGCGAAATATTCCACAAAGTAATAACACACCAATCGGGAACAATTCGCTCGTTTCGGTATATTACTTGTCTCTGTAGTGTAAAAACTGTGGGAGGAGTCTACAAGCATTATCAAGTCTAGCAGATGAAGTCACATGCATTTGGGGTGTCTCAGCATCTTGTGTTTACAACCACTGTTTCCTAGCAACGCTCATGCCCTGTTTATGCTTCCCAAATACTACTTCATCAAAACTGCCCCATCAGAATTACCCCATCAAAACTGCCCCATCATATTCCTCTATTATAAATCAGTACATGGTGTGTCTGTCCCCTCCCCCGGGCTCTGTAATCAGCTGAGATGCTCCAGCCACCTCCCCCCTGTGTATAACAGAAGCTTTGGTAACCATGGCAACAAAACAAACACTAACAGTACACTCTGACTAATGGCTAAAATTTCCTGAAATGACCTCTAAACAAATGGCCGTATTTTAAAAACTATACATCCTACAGCAAAGATCTTTATATTGTGAGAATCACAAGACCCAGACCTAGATTTTGATGTATAGTATGTCTCTGAAATATTAAAAATGAAGGCACAGTCGCAGTTTAGAAATTGCCCTTCAAATTTGGAGGGGGCTAGAGTGTAATTTCAATGAATGTCAATGGACGGCGTGAGTTGCAAACAAATGGTCATATTGTGAAAACTATCAGGACTATGGCTTAGCCGTGGACATGTTTAGTGGCAGCAGGGATAGCTGAACGTTTTGATATAAGATTTGTGTAGGTGGGCTTGAAAATGAGGGAGTGGCGGCAGTTTAGAAATCATGTTCTGATTTTCCAGCTTTTGTCATCTCCCACTCTAGTTTCCCCATTCATTCCTATGGGACCAATTTCGCCGCAAAAACGACGATATTTCGTGAACCATTCGGCGAAACGTTCCACAAAGTAATAGCACACCATTCGGGAACAATCCGCACGTTTCGGTATATTACTTGTCTATGTAGTGTAAAAACTGTGGGAGGAGTTAGGGTGGTAAATTTGGCTATAATAATAAGAATAATATATATGTGAGATAACAGTAAGTGGTCTTGCTATGCAAGAACACTTAATAATATATATGTGAGATAACAGTAAGTGGTCTTGCTATGCAAGAACACTTAATAATATATATGTGAGATAACAATAAGTGGTCTTGCTATGCAAGAACACTTAATTAGGTCAGATTTTGCAACATAGCAACCAATTCTTACTCGCTGAAAGAGCTGAACATTTTTTTCAAAAGTAATTTTTTTTTTCAAAAATGAATTTTTTTTATTCAAAAATGATTTTTTTTTCTTCAAAAATGATTTTTTTTTCTTCAAAAATGAATTTTTTTTTCTTCAAAAATGATTTTTTTTTCAAAAGTAATTTTTTTTTTCAAAGGTAATTTTTTTTTTCAAAAATGAATTTTTTTATTTCAAAAATAATTTTTTTTTCGAAATTATTATTTTTTTTAAAGTAATTTTTTTTTCAAAAATAATTTTTTTTTTCAAAAATATTTTTTTTTTTCAAATATATTTTTTTTTTCAAAAATAATTTTTTTTTTAAAAGTAATTTTTTTTTCAAAAATATTTTTTTTTTTCAAAAATAATTTTTTTTTTCAAAAATAATTTTTTTTTCAAAAATATTTTTTTTTTTTCAAAAATTATTTTTTTATTTTTTTCAAAAATTATTTTTTTTTTCAAAAATATTTTTTTTTTTCAAAAATATTTTTTTTTTTTACATGGGGCGGTCATAATGTTTTGGCTGATCATGGGGTGGTCATAATGTTTTGGTTGATCATGGGGTTGTCAGCTTTTGTCACCTCCCACTCTAGTTTTGAACATTTCGCCATTCATTCCTATGGGACCAATTTCGCTGCAAAAACATCATTTCGTGGACCATTCGGCGAAACATTCCACAAAGTAATAACACACCAATCGGGAACAATCCGCTCGTTTCGGTATATTACTTGTCTCTGTAGTGTAAAAACTGTGGGAGGAGTCTACAAGCATTATCAAGTCTAGCAGATGAAGTCACATGCATTTGGGGTGTCTCAGCATCTTGTGTTTACAACCACTGTTTCCTAGCAACGCTCATGCCCTGTTTATGCTTCCCAAATACTGCTTCATCAAAACTGCCCCATCATATTCCTCTATTATAAATCAGTACATGGTGTGTCTGTCCCTTCCCCCGGGCTCTGTAATCAGAGCTGAGATGCTCCAGCCACCTCCCCCCCTGTGTATAACAGAAACTTTGGTAACCATGGCAACAAAACAAACACAGTACACGCTGATTAATGGCTAAAATTTCCTGAAATGACCTCTAAACAAATGGCCGTATTTTAAAAACTATACATCCTACAGCGAAGATCTTTATATTGTGAGAATCACAAGACCCAGACCTAGATTTTGATACATAGTATGTCTCTGAAATATTAAAAATGAAGGCACGGTCGCAGTTTAGAAATTGCCCTTCAAATTTGAAGGGGCTAGAGAGTAGTTTCAATGAATGTCAATGGACGGCGTGAGTTGCAAACAAATGGTCATATTGTGAAAACTATCAGGACTATGGCTTAGCCGTGGACATGTTTAGTGGCAGCAGGGATAGCTGAACGTTTTGATATAAGATTTGTGTAGGTGGGCTTGAAAATGAGGGAGTGGCGGCAGTTTAGAAATCATGTTCTGATTTTCCAGCTTTTGCCATCTCCCACTCTAGTTTCCCCATTCATTCCTATGGGACCAATTTCGCCGCAAAAACTACGATATTTCGTGAACCATTCGGCGAAACATTCCACAAAGTAATAGCACACCATTCGGGAACAATCCGCACGTTTCGGCATATTACTTGTCTATGTAGTGTAAAAACTGTGGGAGGAGTTAGGGTGGTAAATTTGGCTATAATAATAATAAGAACTAGAAAAGCTACAATTTCTGGGGAAATTGTGTGACGTGTTCTTGCCTCTACAACTGGAGTGGGCGGAGTAACTGGGTGGGGTGGAGTGGCTTGAGTAACTGTGAAAAGTGTTAAAAAGCTTAATATTTTAAAAAGTATAAATAGTAGTAAAAAAAGTTCCATCATTAGCTGAAAGAGCTGAACATTTTTTTCAAAAATTATGATTTTTTTTTCAAAAATTATAAATTTTTTTTTCAAAAAAGATTTTTTTTTTCAAAAATAATTTTTTTTTTTCAAAAATAATTTTTTTTTCAAAAATATTTTTTTTTTCAAAAATTATTTTATTTTTATTTTTTCAAAAATTATTTTTTTTTTCAAAAATTATTTTTTTTTTTTCAAAAATTATTTTTTTTTTTTCAAAAATTTTTATTTTTTTTTTTCAAAAATTATTTTTTTTTTTTCAAAAATTTTTTTTTTTTTTCAAAAATATATTTTTTTTACATGGGGCGGTCATAATGTTTTGGCTGATCATGGGGTGGTCATAATGTTTTGCTGATCATGGGGTTGTCAGCTTTTGTCACCTCCCACTCTAGTTTTGAACATTTCGCCATTCATTCCTATGGGACCAATTTTGCAGCAAAAACGTCATTTCGTGGACCATTCGGCGAAACATTCAACAAAGTAATAACACACCATTCGGGAACAAGCCGCTCGTTTCGGTATATTACTTGTCTCTGTAGTGTAAAAACTGTGGGAGGAGTCTACAAGCATTATCAAGTCTAGCAGATGAAGTCACATGCATTTAGGGTGTCTCAGCATCTTGTGTTTACAACCACTGTTTCCTAGCAACGCTCATGCCCTGTTTATGCTTCCCAAATACTACTTCATCAAAACTGCCCCATCAGAATTACCCCATCAAAACTGCCCCATCATATTCCTCTATTATAAATCAGTACATGGTGTGTCTGTCCCCTCCCCCGGGCTCTGTAATCAGAGCTGAGATGCTCCAGCCACCTCCCCCCTGTGTATAACAGAAGCTTTGGTAACCATGGCAACAAAACAAACACAGTACACGCTGATTAATGGCTAAAATTTCCTGAAATGACCTCTAAACAAATGGCCGTATTTTAAAAACTATACATCCTACAGCGAAGATCTTTATATTGTGAGAATCACAAGACCCAGACCTAGATTTTGATGTATAGTATGTCTCTAAAATATTAAAATTGAAGGCACGGTCGCAGTTTAGAAATTGCCCTTCAAATTTGAAGGGGCTAGAGTGTAGTTTCAATGAATGTCAATGGACGGCGTGAGTTGCAAACAAATGGTCATATTGTGAAAACTATCAGGACTATGGCTTAGCCGTGGACATGTTTAGTGGCAGCAGGGATAGCTGAACGTTTTGATATAAGATTTGTGTAGGTGGGCTTGAAAATGAGGGAGTGGCGGCAGTTTAGAAATCATGTTCTGATTTTCCAGCTTTTGCCATCTCCCACTCTAGTTTCCCCATTCATTCCTATGGGACCAATTTCGCCGCAAAAATGACGATATTTCGTGAACCATTCGGCGAAACGTTCCACAAAATAATAGCACACCATTCGGGAACAATCCGCACGTTTTGGTATATTACTTGTCTATGTAGTGTAAAAACTGTGGGAGGAGTTAGGGTGGTAAATTTGGCTATAATAATAAGAATAACTAGAAAAGGTACAATTTCTGGGGAAATTGTGAAAGTGTTCTTGCCTCTACCACTGGAGTGGGCGGAGTAACTGGGTGGGGTGGAGTGGCTTGAGTAACTGTGAAAAGTGTTAAAAAGCTTAATATTTTAAAAAGTATAAATAGTAGTAAAAAAGTTCCATCATTCGCTGAAAGAGCTGAACATTTTTTTCAAAAGTAATTTTTTTTTTCAAAAAAGAATTTTTTTTAATCAAAAATGATTTTTTTTTCTTCAAAAATGATTTTTTTTTTCAAAAGTAATTTTTTTTTTCAAAGGTAATTTTTTTTTTCAAAAATGAATTTTTTTATTTCAAAAATAATTTTTTTTTCGAAATTATTATTTTTTTTAAAGTAATTTTTTTTTCAAAAATAATTTTTTTTTTAAAAGAAATTTTTTTTTCAAAAATATTTTTTTTTTTCAAAAATATTTTTTTTTTTTTTCAAAAATGATTTTTTTTTTTTCAAAAATTATTTTTTTACTTTTTTCAAAAAAATTTTTTTTTTTTCAAAAATATATTTTTTTTTACATGGGGCGGTCATAATGTTTTGGCTGATCATGGGGTGGTCATAATGTTTTGGCTGATCATGGGGTTGTCAGCTTTTGTCACTTCCCACTCTAGTTTTGAACATTTCGCCATTCATTCCTATGGGACCAATTTCGCCGCAAAAACGTCATTTCGTGGACCATTCGGCAAAACATTCCACAAAGTAATAACACACCAATCGGGAACAATCCGCTCGTTTCGGTATATTACTTGTCTCTGTAGTGTAAAAACTGTGGGAGGAGTCTACAAGCATTATCAAGTCTAGCAGATGAAGTCACATGCATTTGGAGTGTCTCAGCATCTTGTGTTTACAACCACTGTTTCCTAGCAACGCTCATGCCCTGTTTATGCTTCCCAAATACTGCTTCATCAAAACTGCCCCATCAGAATTACCCCATCAAAACTGCCCCATCATATTCCTCTATTATAAATCAGTACATGGTGTGTCTGTCCCCTCCCCCGGGCTCTGTAATCAGCTGAGATGCTCCAGCCACCTCCCCCCTGTGTATAACAGAAGCTTTGGTAACCATGGCAACAAAACAAACACTAACAGTACACTCTGATTAATGGCTAAAATTTCCTAAAAATGACCTCTAAACAAATGGCCGTATTTTAAAAACTATACATCCTACAGCGAAGATCTTTATATTGTGAGAATCACAAGACCCAGACCTAGATTTTGATGTATAGTATGTCTCTGAAATATTACAAATAAAGGCACAGTCGCAGTTTAGAAATTGCCCTTCAAATTTGGAGGGGGCTAGAGTGTAGTTTCAATGAATGTCAATGGACGGCGTGAGTTGCAAACAAATGGTCATATTGTGAAAACTATCAGGACTATGGCTTAGCCGTGGACATGTTTAGTGGCAGCAGGGATAGCTGAACGTTTTGATATAAGATTTGTGTAGGTGGGCTTGAAAATGAGGGAGTGGCGGCAGTTTAGAAATCATGTTCTGATTTTCCAGCTTTTGTCATCTCCCACTCTAGTTTCCCCATTCATTCCTATGGGACCAATTTCGCTGCAAAAACGACGATATTTCGTGAACCATTCGGCGAAACGTTCCACAAAGTAATAGCACACCATTCGGGAACAATCCGCACGTTTCGGCATATTACTTGTCTATGTAGTGTAAAAACTGTGGGAGGAGTTAGGGTGGTAAATTTGGCTATAATAATAAGAAGAACTAGAAAAGCTACAATTTCTGGGGAAATTGTGTGACGTGTTCTTGCCTCTACAACTGGAGTGGGCGGAGTAACTGGGTGGGGTGGAGTGGCTTGAGTAACTGTGAAAAGTGTTAAAAAGCTTAATATTTTAAAAAGTATAAATAGTAGTAAAAAAAGTTCCATCATTAGCTGAAAGAGATGAACATTTTTTTCAAAAATTATGATTTTTTTTTAAAAATTATAAATTTTTTTTTCAAAAAAGATTTTTTTTTTCAAAAATAATTTTTTTTTTCAAAAATAATTTTTTTTTCAAAAATTTTTTTTTTTTCAAAAATGATTTTATTTTTATTTTTTTCAAAAATTATTTTTTTTTTCAAAAATTATTTTTTTTTTTTCAAAAATTTTTATTTTTTTTTTTCAAAAATTTTTATTTTTTTTTCAAAAATTATTTTTTTTTTTCAAAAATATATTTTTTTTACATGGGGCGGTCATAATGTTTTGGCTGACCATGGGGTGGTCATAATGTTTTGCTGATCATGGGGTTGTCAGCTTTTGTCACCTCCCACTCTAGTTTTGAACATTTCGCCATTCATTCCTATGGGACCAATTTTGCCGCAAAAACGTCATTTCGTGGACCATTCGGCGAAACATTCAACAAAGTAATAACACACCATTCGGGAACAATCCGCTCGTTTCGGTATATTACTTGTCTCTGTAGTGTAAAAACTGTGGGAGGAGTCTACAAGCATTATCAAGTCTAGCAGATGAAGTCACATGCATTTAGGGTGTCTCAGCATCTTGTGTTTACAACCACTGTTTCCTAGCAACGCTCATGCCCTGTTTATGCTTCCCAAATACTACTTCATCAAAACTGCCCCATCAGAATTACCCCATCAAAACTGCCCCATCATATTCCTCTATTATAAATCAGTACATGGTGTGTCTGTCCCCTCCCCCGGGCTCTGTAATCAGAGCTGAGATGCTCCAGCCACCTCCCCCCTGTGTATAACAGAAGCTTTGGTAACCATGGCAACAAAACAAACACAGTACACGCTGATTAATGGCTAAAATTTCCTGAAATGACCTCTAAACAAATGGCCGTATTTTAAAAACTATACATCCTACAGTGAAGATCTTTATATTGTGAGAATCACAAGACCCAGACCTAGATTTTGATGTATAGTATGTCTCTAAAATATTAAAATTGAAGGCACGGTCACAGTTTAGAAATTGCCCTTCAAATTTGAAGGGGCTAGAGTGTAGTTTCAATGAATGTCAATGGACGGCGTGAGTTGCAAACAAATGGTCATATTGTGAAAACTATCAGGACTATGGCTTAGCCGTGGACATGTTTAGTGGCAGCAGGGATAGCTGAACGTTTTGATATAAGATTTGTGTAGGTGGGCTTGAAAATGAGGGAGTGGCGGCAGTTTAGAAATCATGTTCTGATTTTCCAGCTTTTGCCATCTCCCACTCTAGTTTCCCCATTCATTCCTATGGGACCAATTTCGCCGCAAAAATGACGATATTTCGTGAACCATTCGGCGAAACGTTCCACAAAATAATAGCACACCATTCGGGAACAATCCGCACGTTTTGGTATATTACTTGTCTATGTAGTGTAAAAACTGTGGGAGGAGTTAGGGTGGTAAATTTGGCTATAATAATAAGAATAATAAGAACTAGAAAAGCTACAATTTCTGGGGAAATTGTGAAAAGTGTTCTTGTCTCTACAACTGGAGTGGGCGGAGTAACTGGGTGGAGTGGCTTGAGTAACTGTTGTGTGGTTGGAGTGGCTGGAGTAACTGTGAAAAGTGTTAAAAAGCTTAATATTTTAAAAAGTATAAATAGTAGTAAAAAAGTTGAAGTCTCATCATTAGCTGAAAGAGCTAAACATTTTTTTCAAAAACTATGATTTTTTTTTTTTCAAAAATTATGATTTTTTTTTTTCAAAAATTATGATTTTTTTTTTTTCAAAAATTATGAATTTTTTTTTTCAAAAATGATTTTTTTTTCAAAAATGATTTTATTTTTATTTTTTTCAAAAAATTTTTTTTTTTTTCAAAAATTATTATTTTTTTTTTCAAAAATTATTATTTTTTTTTCAAAAATATTTTTTTTTTTTTACATGGTGCGGTCATAATGTTTTGGCTGATCATGGGGTGGTCATAATGTTTTGGCTGATCATGGGGTTGTCAGCTTTTGTCACCTCCCACTCTAGTTTTGAACATTTCGCCATTCATTCCTATGGGACCAATTTCGCCGCAAAAACGACATTTCGTGGACCATTCGGCGAAACGTTCCACAAAGTAATAACACACCAATTGGGAACAATCCGCTCGTTTCGGTATATTACTTGTCTCTGTAGTGTCAAAACTGTGGGAGGAGTCTACTAGCATTATCAAGTCTAGCAGATGAAGTCACATGCATTTGGGGTGTCTCAGCATCTTGTGTTTACAACCACTGTTTCCTAGCAACGCTCATGCCCTGTTTATGCTTCCCAAATACTACTTCATCAAAACTGCCCCATCAGAATTACCCCATCAAAACTGCCCCATCATATTCCTCTATTATAAATCAGTACATGGTGTGTCTGTCCCCTCCCCCGGGCTCTGTAATCAGAGCTGAGATGCTCCAGCCACCTCCCCCCTGTGTATAACAGAAGCTTTGGTAACCATGGCAACAAAACAAACACTAACAGTACACTCTGATTAATGGCTAAAATTTCCTAAAATGACCTCTAAACAAATGGCCGTATTTTAAAAACTATACATCCTACAACGAAGATCTTTATATTGTGAGAATCACAAGACCCAGACCTAGATTTTGATACATAGTATGTCTCTGAAATATTAAAATTGAAGGCACGGTCGCAGTTTAGAAATTGCACCTTCAAATTTGAAGGGGCTAGAGTGTAGTTTCAATGAATGTCAATGGACGGCGTGAGTTGCAAACAAATGGTCATATTGTGAAAACTATCAGGACTATGGCTTAGCCGTGGACATGTTTAGTGGCAGCAGGGATAGCTGAACGTTTTGATATAAGATTTGTGTAGGTGGGCTTGAAAATGAGGGAGTGGCGGCAGTTTAGAAATCATGTTCTGATTTTTCAGCTTTTGTCATCTCCCACTCTAGTTTCCCCATTCATTCCTATGGGACCAATTTCGCCGCAAAAATGACGATATTTCGTGAACCATTTGGCGAAACGTTCCACAAAGTAATAGCACACCATTCGGGAACAATCCGCACGTTTCGGTATATTACTTGTCTATGTAGTGTAAAAACTGTGGGAGGAGTTAGGGTGGTAAATTTGGCTATAATAATAATAAGAACTAGAAAAGGTACAATTTCTGGGGAAATTGTGAAAGTGTTCTTGCCTCTACAACTGGAGTGGGCGGAGTAACTGGGTGGGGTGGAGTGGCTTGAGTAACTGTGAAAAGTGTTAAAAAGCTTAATATTTTAAAAAGTATAAATAGTAGTAAAAAAGTTCCATCATTCGCTGAAAGAGCTGAACATTTTTTTCAAAAGTAATTTTTTTTTTCAAAAATGAATTTTTTTTAATCAAAAATGATTTTTTTTTCTTCAAAAATGATTTTTTTTTCAAAAGTAATTTTTTTTTTCAAAGGTAATTTTTTTTTTCAAAAATGAATTTTTTTATTTCAAAAATAATTTTTTTTTCGAAATTATTATTTTTTTTAAAGTAATTTTTTTTTCAAAAATAATTTTTTTTTTTCAAAAATATTTTTTTTTTTCAAATATATTTTTTTTTCAAAAATAATTTTTTTTTTAAAAGAAATTTTTTTTTCAAAAATATTTTTTTTTTTCAAAAATAATTTTTTTTTTCAAAAATATTTTTTTTTCAAAAATATATTTTTTTTTTTTCAAAAATGATTTTTTTTTTCAAAAATTATTTTTTTACTTTTTTCAAAAATTTTTTTTTTTTTTCAAAAATATTTTTTTTTTTTTACATAGGGCGGTCATAATGTTTTGGCTGATCATGGGGTGGTCATAATGTTTTGGCTGATCATGGGGTTGTCAGCTTTTGTCACTTCCCACTCTAGTTTTGAACATTTCGCCATTCATTCCTATGGGACCAATTTCGCCGCAAAAACGTCATTTCGTGGACCATTCGGCAAAACATTCCACAAAGTAATAACACACCAATCGGGAACAATCCGCTCGTTTCGGTATATTATTTGTCTCTGTAGTGTGAAAACTGTGGGAGGAGTCTACAAGCATTATCAAGTCTAGCAGATGAAGTCACATGCATTTGGAGTGTCTCAGCATCTTGTGTTTACAACCACTGTTTCCTAGCAACGCTCATGCCCTGTTTATGCTTCCCAAATACTGCTTCATCAAAACTGCCCCATCAGAATTACCCCATCAAAACTGCCCCATCATATTCCTCTATTATAAATCAGTACATGGTGTGTCTGTCCCCTCCCCCGGGCTCTGTAATCAGCTGAGATGCTCCAGCCACCTCCCCCCTGTGTATAACAGAATCTTTGGTAACCATGGCAACAAAACAAACACTAACAGTACACTCTGATTAATGGCTAAAATTTCCTGAAATGACCTCTAAACAAATGGCCGTATTTTAAAAACTATACATCCTACAGCGAAGATCTTTATATTGTGAGAATCACAAGACCCAGACCTAGATTTTGATGTATAGTATGTCTCTGAAATATTAAAAATGAAGGCACAGTCGCAGTTTAGAAATTGTCCTTCAAATTTGGAGGGGGCTAGAGTGTAGTTTCAATGAATGTCAATGGACGGTGTGAGTTGCAAACAAATGGTCATATTGTGAAAACTATCAGGACTATGGCTTAGCCGTGGACATGTTTAGTGGCAGCAGGGATAGCTGAAC
The DNA here is from genome assembly GCF_042186555.1 of Aquarana catesbeiana. Taxonomy (NCBI): domain Eukaryota; kingdom Metazoa; phylum Chordata; class Amphibia; order Anura; family Ranidae; genus Aquarana; species Aquarana catesbeiana. Next base: position 189,736,346 of record NC_133334.1, on the reverse strand, counting down.
GTTTTGATATAAGATTTGTGTAGGTGGGCTTGAAAATGAGGGAGTGGCGGCAGTTTAGAAATCATGTTCTGATTTTCCAGCTTTTGTCATCTCCCACTCTAGTTTCCCCATTCATTCCTATGGGACCAATTTCACCGCAAAAACGACGATATTTCGTGAACCATTCGGCGAAACGTTCCACAAAGTAATAGCACACCATTCGGGAACAATCCGCACGTTTCGGTATATTACTTGTCTATGTAGTGTAAAAACTGTGGGAGGAGTTAGGGTGGTAAATTTGGCTATAATAATAAGAATAATATATATGTGAGATAACAGTAAGTGGTCTTGCTATGCAAGAACACTTAACTAGAAAAGCTACAATTTCTGGGGAAATTGTGAAAGTGTTCTTGCCTCTACAACTGGAGTGGGCGGAGTAACTGGGTGGGGTGGAGTGGCTTGAGTAACTGTGAAAAGTGTTAAAAAGCTTAATATTTTAAAAAGTATAAATAGTAGTAAAAAAGTTCCATCATTCGCTGAAAGAGCTGAACATTTTTTTCAAAAGTAATTTTTTTTTTCAAAAATGAATTTTTTTTAATCAAAAATGATTTTTTTTTCTTCAAAAATGAATTTTTTTTTCTTCAAAAATGAATTTTTTTTTCAAAAGTAATTTTTTTTTTCAAAGGTAATTTTTTTTTTCAAAAATGAATTTTTTTATTTCAAAAATAATTTTTTTTTCGAAATTATTTTTTTTTAAAGTAATTTTTTTTTCAAAAATAATTTTTTTTTCAAAAATATTTTTTTTTTCAAATATATATTTTTTTTTTCAAAAATAATTTTTTTTTTCTTCAAAAATATTTTTTTTTTTTCAAAAATATTTTTTTTTTTCAAAAATGATTTTTTTTTTTTCAAAAATTATTTTTTTTTTCAAAAATATTTTTTTTTTTTACATGGGGCGGTCATAATGTTTTGGCTGATCATGGGGTGGTCATAATGTTTTGGCTGATCATGGGGTTGTCAGCTTTTGTCACCTCCCTCTCTAGTTTTGAACATTTCGCCATTCATTCCTATGGGACCAATTTCGCCGCAAAAACGTCATTTCGTGGACCATTCGGCGAAACGTTCCACAAAGTAATAACACACCAATCGGGAACAATCCGCTCGTTTCGGTATATTACTTGTCTCTGTAGTGTAAAAACTGTGGGAGGAGTCTACAAGCATTATCAAGTCTAGCAGATGAAGTCACATGCATTTGGGGTGTCTCAGCATCTTGTGTTTACAACCACTGTTTCCTAGCAACGCTCATGCCCTGTTTATGCTTCCCAAATACTACTTCATCAAAACTGCCCCATCAGAATTACCCCATCAAAACTGCCCCATCATATTCCTCTATTATAAATCAGTACATGGTGTGTCTGTCCCCTCCCCCGGGCTCTGTAATCAGAGCTGAGATGCTCCAGCCACCTCCCCCCTGTGTATAACAGAAGCTTTGGTAACCATGGCAACAAAACAAACACAGTACACGCTGATTAATGGCTAAAATTTCCTGAAATGACCTCTAAACAAATGGCCGTATTTTAAAAACTATACATCCTACAGCGAAGATCTTTATATTGTGAGAATCACAAGACCCAGACCTAGATTTTGATACATAGTATGTCTCTGAAATATTAAAAATGAAGGCACGGTCGCAGTTTAGAAATTGCCCTTCAAATTTGAAGGGGCTAGAGTGTAGTTTCAATGAATGTCAATGGACGGCGTGAGTTGCAAACAAATGGTCATATTGTGAAAACTATCAGGACTATGGCTTAGCCGTGGACATGTTTAGTGGCAGCAGGGATAGCTGAACGTTTTGATATAAGATTTGTGTAGGTGGGCTTGAAATTGAGGGAGTGGCGGCAGTTTAGAAATCATGTTCTGATTTTCCAGCTTTTGCCATCTCCCACTCTAGTTTCCCCATTCATTCCTATGGGACCAATTTCGCCGCAAAAACTACGATATTTCGTGAACCATTCGGCGAAACGTTCCACAAAGTAAAAGCACACCATTCGGGAACAATCCGCACGTTTCGGTATATTACTTGTCTATATAGTGTAAAAACTGTGGGAGGAGTTAGGGTGGTAAATTTGGCTATAATAATAATAAGAATAATATATATGTGAGATAACAATAAGTGGTCTTGCTATGCAAGAACACTTAATAATAATATATATGTGAGATAACAGTAAGTGGTCTTGCTATGCAAGAACACTTAATAATATATATGTGAGATAACAATAAGTGGTCTTGCTATGCAAGAACACTTAATTAATAGCCTCATGTGTGCCTGCAGTCATATATGTTTCAGCTGAAGCATCTGAAGTATTTCATAGTGAACAAACAGAAGTTATACGAAGAGTGTTGTTAAGAGGAACATTACTTGGGTTGTAAAAAAAAAAAGACCGTATTAGCCAACTTTTAGAGTATATGTACAGGTAAACCCTAGTAATGAACATCTCCTATTTGCTTCCTTTTGGTCAAGTAAATATACAGTAATATTGAATAGGTTTGTTATATCTGTTAAATAAGTGCACAAAATACCAGCTGATTCTGCCAGAAATCTTGTAAGCTAATCACTTGCTGTGTACTGCGGCTGTGCTGCACTGATATCAGTGTGCACTGTTACCATTTTTCTTGGTGGACTACAAAACACCCCCATGGCAAAAAAGATGAGGAGAGAGGATCGTCTTCTGTCATCCTAACATTTTCTGAAATCATAACATACTTCCTGTTATCCTAAAACACTTCCTGTTCCAGGGTGACAACACAGTTTCTTCATAGTCAAAGTGCAGTTCCTAACAAAGAAGGAGTGTCACTTAAAGGTTCACCAGGTGGAAATAAAGGGAAAAAGCCTTAAAAAGAAAACAAATGCAGTCAGCACATCTAAGGACTGGTAATAGAAAGATATTAGATAGATAAAAGGGGATATTGCGAGCCACAATGGTATATTGCCTCAAATGTGGAAATCACCTAGCTGCCCGCGCAGAACACGTTATATATGCCGTGCAATACAATGAATACAAAAGATACGCTGAGCTAAGGTGAAAATGTCAATCTGGAGATTATTAATGCATATGAGGTATACTGAAAGTACTGCATAAGCGGCTTATCCAGCCACAGCAAGGCACAAAGGATATATGTATAAAAAAAAAAAAAAAACAATTTTTTTTTTTTTTTAGTGATTATAAGATGCAATGTGTAAATAATATACTAGATGTATACCATTAGAATAAGAGTAGCGATGATTAAACTACTAACTGTATATATAATAAATGGAAAATTATTTATACAATCTGAAATTTACCGTGTAAAAAATATATATAAATAATATCACAGTGATAAGTGCAAAAAATACAACAAAGCGCCAAGTGCCACAAAATGAGTGTGAATGTCAAATCCAAGATGTGATACGTGGTTATTAAAGTCCAGTTTATGAAAGAAATGCACATAAAGTCCATAAAAACAGTTCATAAAAAATCCAACGTGCGTGCATTTATCTTAGTGCTTAGTGCTCAGAATTCCATGCTCAAGTACCATCCAGTGCCCCCCCGGGGACAGCCGCTCACCTCAGTGAATCTAAACACGCTTATGAGCCATCCCAAGGCTCAGTGATGGAATCCAGATACACAGTATTCAGCAGCAGCTCCACAGTTAGGAACAAAGGAAAAGAAAAAGAAAAACTGGATAGTGTGATAGCGTTTATAAATGTTTATTGGAATAAAAGCTCCCCACATTAGGGTACTCACATTTGCAAGGTGCTTGAGTGCACCAATCTGATAACAGTCTCCAAAGTTTGCCTCAAAGTTTGCCTGTCAGGAGGGATAAGCTGTACATCTCATCTCAGTGGAGTGAAAGGCTCCGTGCTCCGTCCTGGCCCCTCCCCTACGCGTGTTCGACATAGGGTCACGTGTCTTCATCAGGGGGATGTGATTGGACGGACGCTCTGCAGCCTAAATATAGTAATCGTGGCCATTTTGCCGTGGATTTGCAGACACTCTAGTGCCACGCTCCATGTGTTATTGCTCAGTGTATTGAACGTCGCCGCAGAAAGCAACAAACATCTGCGAAACTAGGATTTATAGCTGTGTATATGGGGAACGAGTTAATAGAGTCCAACTCAGAGCCCAAAGGAAATATCCACATATATAGAAATATATCAACAGCCAATGTGATTTTTGTGCAGGACGGAGACCGATGTTCAGCACATATTATCCCAAACATACAAAATATACCAGTGCTACTATATGACCTATGACAAGGCAATCAAACAGTAAATATCCACAATCAAATCTCATGTGTAATGGATAACTTCTAAGCGTATCCCTAATACCATGTTGATTATATGTAGTGTCACTTAATAATAGTGTGTACTATGGATATATTTAAAATCAACATCCTAATGTGGTAGCAACAATCTGTTACAAAATGGGAACATCCCCAAGTACAAAGACCTATATGCACCCCCAAAATACATTCGAGATGAATATGACATAAAATTGAAGATAACATTAGATCCAAAATAGAGATTAAAATACGTATAAAACGCATGTATACATGCGTGTGTATGGGTACGCACATATATATATATATAAAATTCTATAGAGGCACTAAATTTCATAGAGATACCACTACAAGCTGTGTCCTACAAGCATTTGAATAAAATTTAAAATATATATAAAAAATATATATAAAACGCATGTATACCTGCGTGTATATAGGTACGCACACATATATATTAAATTCTATAGAGGCACTAAATTTCATAGAGATACCAATACAAGCTGTGTCCTACAAGCATTTGAATAAAATTTGAATAAAATTTAAAATATATATAATACGCATGTGTACATGCGTGTATATAGGTACACACACATATATATAAAATTCTATAGAGGCACTAAATTTCATTTACCATTACAAGATCTATCCTACAAGCATTTGAAATAAAATTTAAAATATATATGTGTGAAATTCAATGTTATTTTATAATAAAAATAAAATGTTAAATTTTTTTTTTTATTTAATTAAAAAATATATATACAATATCAGAGCCGTAAAACTAGGATACAGTGATAGGAGCTTGTGTATATATGTGTACTCTTCGATCTGTTTGATCCCATTGCAGAGAAAAAGAGAACGGAATTTGTGTTTTTTTACAGTTAAATAAACGCAGGGTCAAACGTTGCTTAAAATATATTAGTAATTGCTTAAAAAACATTTTAAATCTAAATCTTTGTTCAATCCCCCAGGTGCTAGTGAACCCAATTGGTGTATCCACCAAGATTCACGCTTGCTGATGTCTTTAACATAATTGGAGCCCCTCCAATGGCGTTTAGGTGCCTTAATGACCCACAAACGCATACCAACTGTACTTTGGTTGTGCACATCCCTAAAGTGTACAGATAGGTGATGCTTATCAAAGCCTTTTCAGATGTTTCTAACGTGTTCCTCCATTCGATCTTTTAGGGCTCTGATGGTACGGCCAAATAGAGAAAATCGCACAGACACTTAATTACATAGACGACCCCTACAGTGTCGCACGAGATAAAAACCATTATAGTGTGGAGTTGAATGTTACAAGGATTACAAAATTCTCCCACTCTCCTGCTATTGCCCCAAACTCTAATGCAGCTGTAGCACCTCCCACACCTATTAAAACCTTTCATATCCCAAAACATTTTGGGTTTGGGGGGGGGGTTCCACCACATTATGCACTAGTAGGTCCCGTAAATTCGGCGCCCTCTTAAAAATAAAAATAAATAATTCTGGGCGTGTCTGACAGATGGTCTTTGAGATGAATGTCTTGTTTCAACACATTCCAATATTTCTTTATAATTTTTTCCACGTCGCGGTTCTGTAGATTGTAGTCGAGCACTATACTTGTGCCCATATCCTCATTACTTCTTTTATTGTTGGTACCCTCTGTTAGTAAACCATCCCTGTTCAAATCCCTCACTTTGATTCTTTCTTTCTCCAGAAAAGTGTCTCGATACCCCTTATCCTTGAACATCCCACTCAGCATTTTGGATTGGGCTTCAAAATCTCCATCCCTTGTGCAGTTTTTCCGCATTCTCATGTATTGCCCACAGGGAATATTATTCAGCCATGGTTTAAAATGACAACTTGTGGTGGGGATATACGAGTTGCGATCAGTCACCTTAAAGAATGATTTGGTTACAAAACCTCATGTACAGTAATTCCTTCTATTAAAAACTGGCTACAAATGATTGACAACGTACACCTCATGGAGAGTATCACCCACGATCTCAGAGGGACCTCTCAAAAACATTCTCTCATATGGGACTCTTGGAAAAAATTTCAGACCACTTCCTCATATAAAAATCTCATTACCGAAACCCGTTAAACTAATCAATCAGACTTAGCCACCTAGCATTGTCTTTCACCTCGCTAACGCAACCCTCTTTCCAATACATGGCCCTGCATGCCGGCAACCTTCCACCTCCCTTCTCTTCCCTTCTCACCTTTCTCCCTTCATTTCTTCCTCTTATATTCCTTTTTTATTTTTTCTTTCTTCTTCTATTCTCTCTTGCTCTACACTCTTTCCCCAATATTACCTCTTAAGTGTCTATTTTCAATAAACCAATGTATTATGTTTTTACTCAATTACATTCGATATATGATACTCACATAGTATATATTCTTTGCCTAGTCGGTTAGTACGCTGACTCTATGTATCTACCTAGAGGCAATTATGGAATTTTCCTAACTGGTACGGTATGTGAGTACTGTCTCTTTTTCTCTATGCTATTGTTAAAATGGAAATGTTTTCTATTTTGAGTTATAATTGTATCTTTGTTATATTTTTCTCTAATAAAAATTTATTAAACAAAACCTCATGTACACATGCGTTTTATATATATTTTAAGTTTTATTCAAATGCTTGTAGGACACAGCTTGTATTGGTATCTCTATGAAATTTAGTGCCTCTATAGAATTTTATATATATGTGTGCGTACCTATATACACGATGCGTTTTATATATATTTTTTATATATATTTTACATTTTATTCAAATGCTTGTAGGACACAGCTTGTAGTGGTATCTCTATGAAATTTAGTGCCTCTATAGAATTTTATATATATGTGTGCGTACCCATACACACGCATGTATACATGCGTTTTATACGTATTTTAATCTCTATTTTGGATCTAATGTTATCTTCAATTTTATGTCATATTCATCTCTAATGTAGGTCTTTGTACTTGGGGATGTTAACATTTTGTAACAGATTGTTGCTACAACATTAGGATGTTGATTTTAAATATATCCATAGTACACACTATTATTAAGTGACACTACATATAATCAACATGGTATTAGGGATACGCTTAGAAGTTATCCATTACACATGAGATTTGATTGTGGATATTTACTGTTTGATTGCCTTGTCATAGGTCATATAGTAGCACTGGTATATTTTGTATGTTTGGGATAATATGTGCTGAACATCGGTCTCCGTCCTGCACAAACATCACATTGGCTGTTGATATATTTCTATATATGTGGATATTTCCTTTGGGCTCTGAGTTGGACTCTATTAACTTGTTCCCCATATACACAGCTATAAATCCTAGTTTCGCAGATGCTTGTTGCTTTCTGCGGCGACGTTCAATACACTGAGCAATAACACATGGATCCTGGCACTAGAGTGTCTGCAAATCCACGGCAAAATGGCCGCGATGACTATATTTAGGCTGCAGAGCGTCTGTCCAATCACATCCCCCTGATGAAGACACGTGACCCTGTGTCGAACACGCGTAGGGGAGGGGCCAGGACGGAGCACGGAGCCTTTCACTCCACTGAGATGAGATGCACAGCTTATCCCTCCTGACAGGCAAACTTTGAGGCAAACTTTGGAGACTGTTATCAGATTGGTGTACTCACGCACCTTGCAAATGTGAGTACCCTAATGTGGGGAGCTTTTATTCCAATAAACATTTATAAACGATATCACACTATCCAGTTTTTCTTTTTCTTTATTCCTAACTGTGGAGCTGCTGCTGAATACTGTGTATCTGGATTCCATCACTGAGCCGTGGGATGGCTCATAAGCGTGTTTAGATTCAGTCTCACAGCTGAGTCGCACGCTCTGAGGTGAGCGGCTGTCCCCGGGGGGTCACTGGATGGCACTTGAGCATGGAATTCTGAGCACTAAGCACTAAGATAAATGCACGCACGTTGGATTTTTTATGAACTGTTTTTATGGACTTTATGTGCATTTCTTTCATAAATTGGACTTTAATAACCACATATCACATCTTGGATTTGATATTCACACTCATTTTGTGGCACTTGGCACTTTGTTGTATTTTTTGCACTTATCACTGTGATATTATTTATATATATTTTTTACACAGTAAATTTCAGATTATATAATTTTTCATTTATTATATATACAGTTAGTAGTTTAATCATCGCTACTCTTATTCTAATGGTATACATCTAGTATATTGTTTACACATTGCACCTTATAATCACTACAAAAAAATATTTTATTTTTTAAATTTTTTATACATATATCCTTTGTGCCTTGCTGTGGCTGGATAAGCCGCTTATGCAGCATTTTCAGTATACCTCATATGCATTAATGATCTCCAGATTGACATTTTCACCTTAGCGCAGAGTAACTTTTGTATTCAATATAAAGATATTGCATGCTTGTTCTTAGGTTTAGATATGCCTTAAGAAACAGATACTTATCAGTCTATGGAATCCAACACTGTCTTTCAGACAGCCGATTCTTTGCCAGTCTTTGGCTCTCCAGCACCACCATCTCGGATTTTTGAGCTGGCTGTGACTTCTTGTCTTACAGCAGGCTCCCCACTGTGCATGCACAAGGTAGGGGAGTGTAGTAGGGGTGGTCCTGCAACCTCCCAGGACGTTTTATATGTCCCAGGAAGTTGTGGTCATTCTCACCTAGGAGAGGATTGAGGAATTGGGAGCGGGTACCTGTCGAAAAAAGGTAAAGCTGCAAACGTGTTAGAGGCTTAAGGAGAGGAAGAGGATGAGCTACACTTTCCTTTTTAGGTGAAACTCCACTAGGTATGTTAATTTTAGGTGGCCAAAACCCAGTGTTACACATTTGGGTATTCTAAACAAAACTACATTTCAGTGTAAGTGCCTATTATACCCAGTTACCGCCTATTCTTCAAAGTCCCCCTCAACATCCACCCGTCCTAACCTTAACTTTAACCTTGTGCCTTTGTATGTATAATCTTTCTATGGCCTAGTTCACACTTGCGGTTGGGAGGTGGTAAAAACAGGCAGTTGAGCCACATCTGTTTTGCCCCCCCCCCCCCACAACTGCCCCCTAAGCTGCAAAGGCAGCTGTACGAGAATAAAGACATGGGGTACATATAGTAGTATAAAGATGGTAAAAATGATACCCCCCCATCGCCTTTGACAGGCAGTACCTCTAGCCAAATGTGACCCATTCAAGTAACTGCATGTGTGGTGGGATTTTAGGGCTTGAAACAGTCAGTGAGGAGGCGACATAACACATCATCACCCCCTGTCACATGCCCTCTAATCCACAGCGAAACACAAATTTAAATGAGCCCTTACAAAGCTCCGAATAGCAGTCAAAACGAAGGTGCTAATTTTTTCCTATTCCCTACTAAAATCTAAAACTACAGTTTTGGCTGCAAAAAGCAGTTTTGAATTGACGCTTTAAATTAAAAAATAATAATTTAAAGTCCAATTTAACAAAGGCAGTAATAGGGACTATGATACAAAATCACAGAATGTATTTGTGCCCCGAAGAACATGACCACATTTATGAATCAGAAAATATTGTGTAAAACATGCATCACTGATCATCCTTCCCTCTTTTTCAGACTTCTAAATATTCTGTTGTCAAATCTCACCTGTTTTTCAAAAGCAAACATGCCTTTTGCCCTACAATTGTTGAGCAACTTGACACTTTTCAAACAAAGTTTGCTCATATGTACCAAAACACTGGGAAACGGTGCCCGATGACCATTGCTTTTCAAATTGCAAAACATGACCTTTATCCCAATTACGGGACTGAATCTGTCAGTGTTATTGCGACAGTCATGTTTGCAGCAACATGCTATATTTTCTTTGGCACAAAACTGCATTACGCCATCCAGTTTATATTTTTATGATGGATACAGAATGTGACAATGCATCACTGTGAATGTACAGAGACTATTAACTTACACAAGCGGTGAGAGAATATTGCTTAGCTCTGAAAATACTAGTGGCCTGTCATGTAGTTCCAGTGGACCTTGACCTGAAACAAGTATTCATATAAGAAGTTCTGACTGTTCTATTTAATGTGCATGTGTGTTCCACTTCTATGTACAGTATTATACTGCAGCCAGAAACATCAACTAGTATTCTTTGGAGGCCCTTTCATATCTCTTGTTACACATCATTTAGACGTTACAGTAGAATCAATTTCTTTAGTTTAGTTGCCATGTTAGTTAAGGTTTACCGTGGTGCCTGGTGTTTATTCTGATTTACAGTATATGGTATCACTGGTCCCCTAGTGCAGTGGTTCCCAACCTTCTCTCACTTGGGCACCCCTTGGCAGTTCATTTGCATAAACTACTTCTCATTGTAGGCAGGTGGAGTTGGAGGTGGGGCCAGTAGCCAAATGGGGGTGTAACCTAGTTACATTAAGTGCTAAGGATAGGGGGTATAAAATGCCACTTTGTCAATGGTAATGGGAAAACTTGAAACTACATTGGTGTCACTGGGATAAAGGAAAGAGCTAGGTCAAGGGCTCATTTGGGTTTGCTATATTGCAGTGGTATGTCCAGTGTTATCTATAGTCTGTGACATTGGATTCCCTGGATTGGGGGCTCCTCTGGGGTTTTGGCGCTACTGTGGGTTGAAAGTACCAGTTTTGATAGATGTCTGGGCCATGGAGAATGCAGATGGAGCAAGCACAGTCTTGTACCTCACCTGAATGTTGCGAATTAGGGAAAGCAGCAGCAATACTTTCAGTGCTCTTTGGACAGTGTAGTAGTAGGTACTGATACTGCAGATTGGAACAGGTCCCATCTGATGGAGGCAACTTAGTGGACTAGCGGCCTGTGTGACCATAAGCAGAGATGGGTCAGACCAATTCTGGTGTGACTCAGGACTTCATGCCATATTGCTGAAGGCAGCATCTACTCAAAAGAGGTGGAAAGCATATCACTCCACCGAGGACTGACTTATGCCGCGTACACACGGTCGGACTTTTCGGCTACAAAAGTCCGACGGACGCCGACGGACCAAGTCCGGCGGACAATCCGATCGTGTGTGGGCTTCCCCGGACTTTCAGCGGACTTTTCCAGCCGCAAATCTGACGGACTTTAGATTTGGAACATGCTTCACGTCTTTATGTCGTAACTCCGCCGGACCCAGAAATCCGCTCGTCTGTATGCTAGTCTGACGGACAAAAACCCACGCTAGGGCAGCTATTGGCTACTGGCTATCAACTTCCTCATTTTAGTCCGGTACACGTCATCACGTACAAATCCGTCGTTTTTTGTGTGATCGTGTGTAGGCAAGTCCGGTCGTTAGAAAGTCTGTTGAAAGTCCGCCAAAAGTCCGTCGAAAGTCTGTCGGACGAGCTGTCGGACTTTTGTAGCTGAAAAGTCCGACCGTGTGTATGCGGCATAAGATGTCAGTAGCTGGAACTATAGAATGAGTGTCAGAAAACATAGCCATGGGATTACTCTGTGGACTGTTTACAAACACCCCCCCCTGCCACCTCATTTTACTCCATTGACCAAACAAACAGAAATCCCTTACTCCCCACTGACCCAGCCTACAAAGAAAATTTTCATATACCCCTAAATGTGCTACTAAGTACCCCTGGGTTGGGAACCGTTGCCCTAGTGGATTCTTTACAAGCTATATGAAGAATGCACTAGCGAGGAATTAGTTTGTGTAATAGTAGACCCTGACGTTGGGAGAGATCTCCCCATTGGTCCCATGAATGACGCTGCTCAGCAGGGAATTGCACTGTTCCAAACTCACACTTGTGTTCCACTTTAAAGCTGAACTCTAGGAATTAAATTGTTTCCATACTTACACATAAATCTATATATGATCCCTGCTGGAGATGCTGTAAATGACTAGGGTAGTCTACATTACATACACTGATAGCTGTGATCTTCCAGAATCTATTGAGGTTTCCCCTGTGCACTGAACACAGGTTACACATAATCACATGCATAAGCCTGCATCTGTTCAGAAAATCTATATACTGCTCTGGCCAAGCCTGTGACATGAGGGTATATATCTCCAATAAAGATTATATATATAAAAATGTAATATATTGCAGCATACCAATCATTACATGTGGTGGCTGCATTTGTTTTCTTTTTTAAAACTTTTTTCCCTCAGTTTTCACCTTGTGATCTGGCCAATAACACACCTTCTCTATTAAAGTGACCCCCACTCTGGATGAATAAGCCCCTGGGGGAAGAAGAGTGTAATTGTACTAGCAGATTTAAATACACTATCAAATTGAAGCTGAACTACAGCTAACACTACAGCTAACACTTTATAATCAGTTACAGCAAACATTTTTTTTCCAGATAAAGCTTTTACATAAATAAATAAAAGCTGATCATTTTAAGCACCTGCCAGTTTTAAATAGTCTCATCCCTGTAAATGCAAGAGAGCTTTTCTGTTGAAAAACAACAGACATTATGAACAAAGCCAGAAGAAATGACAGCATAGTGTTCAACGGGGAAACCATTATGTTATTTCATGACTTGTCACAAATAACTCTGAGGAATCGCAGGGCCCTGCGTCCTCTGCTTGATAAGCTAAGAGCAAATGACCTGAAATACATGTGGCGATTCCACTTCGCCCTCACTGTCTCCTAAGCTGGCAAACAACATGTCCTGCGCACCCTGACAGACCTGCCCGACTTCTTTGAATCCTTGAGCCTGGAACCCATCGCACTTCCGGGAAGCCGGCTCACATGGAGGAACCCAAAATTCAAGAGAGACCCCCTCCAGGGCACCAGATGATGACCAAGAGGGTCCACATCCCTGGTAACCGAGGCCTACCACGCATTTAACTGATCATCTTTGGCGTAGGTTAGAGGGATAAGGAAAATGTGTTCCACTTAACAGCACAGAGACAGACTTTTACTTCTCAATTTGAAAGGCACCGGGAACCTCAAGTTAACTCCTAAGTTACCGTTTGGAAGATGCACTGAGACACACAGTCCCCGTTTGTTAGAGGCTGAAGCCTAACACACTGTGCTATAGCACCCCATCTCACAGATGGAAAACTATGGACACTCCTAATCAGGGTCCCACTGCGCTGTGTGCACTAGCCGCCATGATCAACACTACTTGGCCAATAGACGAACAGGCACGAACAGCTAATTGCCATGCCAACAGATTGGGGTGGCCCACTAATATACCAAAGTGACTATTCGCAGCTCTCTTATACCACAAAGATGATTCCAAAACTGTTAGAGCTATAGTTGTTCTCTTTATGTAGGGTTTCTGAATAAGCATTCCAGTTAGTATTGTATTGTTATGCTATGCTGGAATTTGTGAGCCATTTTCAGTCTGGATTTCTTCTCTTTTTGGCTATGCTACTTATCGCTTATAACTCGGTTTTATAACAGACCTGGTGCCTAACACCCGAAGTGAATAGGCGATAATACTTGCTTCCACACTTCTGTCGTAGCCTACACACGTTACCACAGAGTGGGTCTGGGGACCCTTGACCCACTAATTATATACTTTATAATAGTTATTACTTTCTAGAGTGTTCGGATAATTTTCCTCCTTCTCTCTCTTCATTTTAACACCTTTCTATTCTCTCTTCTCATCTGCCCCTCACCCCCCCCCCCCCCCCCTTTTACCTTACGTGATTATATTGTGACAAACTGATTTATGACTAGCCTTGAGCTTTAATTACAGGTTCGGATCAGATCACTGCACTCGTGGGTCATCCAGATGGCTTACTCCTCCAGCCTTACAATCATATCACATAATGTACAAGGGTTGAACATTCCAGAAAAATGGTCTACACTACTAAGAGAACTCAAGAAAGGTAGGCCACATTTTGCTTTCCTGAAAGAGACGCACTTCAAGACTAACCAGATTCCAAAACTGACAAGTTCATACTTCACTGAGGCATTGCTTGCCACGAACAACTCTGCCAAATCAAAAGGAGTTTCAATCTTGGTGAGCAAGGAAGCTCCCTTCACCCTGACAGACCGACTAGTAGACCCAGAAGGAAGAATCATCTTCCTCAAGGGCAAATATGAAGGCTCTCCCATTTCCCTCGCAAACGTCTACTTCCCCAACTCAGCCCATATGACCTTTTGCCAACGCATGATACGAGCACTCAGAGGCTTCACATCAGACTGCCTTATACTGGGGGGGGGGACTTCAACATCCCGCTGAACCCCTTGGTAGACTCTTCATCAGGGAAAACATGCATCACGTACAAGATCCTTAAAAAAGTTAAATCCCTTTTGCAATTAATTGATACCTGGCGATTTCTCCATCCGGAAGACAAAGACGACACCATTCATTCCATACCTCATAACTGCTACTCCGGTATAGACTATTTGTTCATATCCCATAGGGACCTACCCAAGGTGATAGGGGCCTAGATAGGAATACAGTCTATTTCAGACCGCGCGCCAATCTCCTTGACCGTAATTCAGGTCACCCCTAAGGTTGACTCGAACTGCTGGAGACTGAATGCTTCACTCCTGACAGACCCGGATCTTTTGCCTAAAATCACTGCGACGCTTAGGAACTTCTTTAAACTAAATGAAATTCCAGAGGCAGACCCCTTAATGGTTTGGGGGGCACACAAATGCTCAATAAGGGATGACCTGATGAGAATGGGTACACAACGTAAAAGACAACAGGAGGCTGAAACTAAAAGACTGACAGGCATAATCTCCTGACTGGAGACAAAACATAAACAGTCCCTGACGGAGACTTCAGCTACAGAACTACTAGAGGCAAGGGAAAAACTACAGCAAAGCCTAGAAACTAAAACGAAACGCCTTCTATTTAAAAAAAAAAAAAAAAGATTTACTATGAGGCAGGAGACACATCGGGCAGGCTGCTGGCCAGAGCCCTATGAGAACCTACTACCTCCAAACACATAATGGGCATTAAACGTACAGATGGGACATTAGACGTAACAACAGAAGCCATAGCAAAGCACTTCCACACATATTACTCCAAATTGTACAGTTTACCCACACAACACAGACCACCTGAGGTAACAGGGGATACAGCTCAGGCAATACAGGACTACTTAAAGGAGAGCGGTCTCCCCAAAATATCAACAGCTGACACAGCCCAATTAGAAGACCAAATCTCTTCCTTGGAGATTCAACAGGCTAATCAAGCCTTAAAGCCAGGGAAAAGCCCAGGTCCAGACGGTTACACTTGTATCCTTTATAAGACTTTTATGACCATACTGACAGACCCACTTAAAAAAGCCTTTAACTCTCTGTCCAACACTCGCTCATTGCCCCCGGACCTTCTCACTGCACACATTACGGTTCTTCCCAAACCCAAGAAGGACACCACATATTGCTCCAGCTACAGGTCAGGTCTATGTTCATTACTGAACATAGACCTGAAGCTGCTAGATAAAATTCTGGCCAATACGCTAAGGCCGTTCCTAGACGTTATCATAGGTCCTGAACAAGTAGGCTTTATGCCAGGCAGGGAAGCGAGAGACAACATTATAAAAGCACTCCTCACACAAGCATCACAAACCCGACACATCGAAAGTCTCCTCTTGTCCACAGACGCGGAGAAGGCTTTTGACAGAGTTGCATGGGACTTCATGTTTGCAACCTGCAGCCACATAGGACTCAACCCTCACATAATGGCATGGATTACAGCCCTCTATCAAAGACCTTTGGCCAGAATAAAAATGAATGGAACCTTATCAGACAAAGTGGAGACCCTGAAAGGCATGAGACAGGGCTGCCCCCTGTTCCCGCTGCTTTTCCTCTCCCTAGAGCCATTCATACGCACAGTAAATAGGGATGACTCGATGAAAGGCATTTCCCTACTTGACAGGGTATACAAGATGGCAGCTTATGCAGATGACCTCTTATTCTTTGTGACAGAATCACACACCACACTACCCAATCTTATGAAAGCCTTTGCCCACTATGGATTTGTCTCCAATCTCAAAATAAACCTAAACTCTGAGGCCATGAACATTAACCTGGTCCACTGCACTTAAGATGACTATTACGGACAATCAATGTAAAAAGGCCTGCATTCTAGCACACAAGTGCTCTATCAGCACTAAGACAAGAAACGCCTTATAAATTACTCACTGCCTGGTATGTCACGCCAGCAAAACTACATTCCTGGTACAATCATTCCTCAAGCACATGCTAGAGATGTGGAGAGGATACAGGTACACTTGTACACATCTGGTGGCACTGCCCTCACCTGGCCCCATTTTGGCGCCAGGTCAGGGACCTGATTAAACTAATAACAGAAACCAAAATAGTGCTCAATGCTGCCTGTTGCTTCCTACACATCTCTAACTTCCCACTCAAACGCTACAAAAATTTGCTACCCAAGCATTTGCTAAATGTGGCTAAGGCGCTGATCCCAACCCGCTGGAGAGCTACACGAGTGCCCTCTATAGTGGACTGGCTAGCACGGGTGTCAGAAATTTGTGAGATGGAAGACACTCTAGCCCAGGCTTCCAACAGGGTGGACAGATTTTATAAAACCTGGTCACCCTGGTTTGAGTTCCGTTATTCTAATACATACAATGATCTGAAGTCAGGCTGAAAACTTATATCTCCTCATGCATAAATGGCAAATAGCCAAACTAACAGGTACCTGATCAAACAAAGATTAATGTATAATTCTACTTTCAAAGAAAAGATATGAGTGTAATAAAGTAGAATGAGATTGTGACCCACACATACTCAGCACAACAGTCATCTAATAAAACCTACCCCAAAACTTCCCCACTCTTTACTCTTATGACGCATACATACGATCGGGATTTTGGGCGGAAAAAGATATGATGGCTTTTCCGAAGGGATTCCGCTCAAGCTTGCCTTGCATACACACGTTCACACAAAAGTTTGCTGAACTTTCGACCGTCAAGAACGCGGTGACGTACAACACTACGATGAGCCGAGAAAATGAAGTTCAATGCTTCCGAGCATGTGTCGAATTGTTTCCGAGCATGCGTAGGAATTTTGCACATCGGAATTGCTACAGACGATATTTTCGGATAGGAACTTTTTCCCATCGAAAAACTGAGAACATGCTCACAATCTTTTGCTGGCTGGAATTCGGCCAGCAAAAGTCTGATAGAGCATACACACGGTCGCATTTTCCGACCAAAAGCTCTCATCGGCCTTTTGCTGGCCGAATTTCCGATCGTGTGTACGGGGCATTACTCTAATTCTTCATCTCTATCTGTTCCTTACTTTCATTTAACTAACCTACACTAGTATAGAACATCCTAAGCGTAACATGAAGTGCACATCTGCATAGGATCACATTCAACAACTTATGTTGGAATCAGCCACAGGCTTTCCGGAACCATGGAAATGTTAAATGACCAACTTTTAATGAGTCATAGTTGTTTCGGTGTTTTCCCACTGTATCATCTGAGTTGAATGTTAACAAAGCCAATATTCTCAGGCCTATGTTCACGATGATATGCAATTAATATACATACATGATTACTATGCATGATTGTAAACCTATATGTACTAATGTTGAATTTAAATAAACTTTAAATGTTTAAAAAAAAAAGAAAAAACAACAGACTTAAAGTGGAAGTTCAGGCAAAACCTAACTAATGCTAAACTTGCTCTCTGCCACATTCCAAACTTAATTTATCTTAACTTGTAAAGCAAAAATCGCTATACTTACCTATTCTGCAGCCAATCCGGTCTGGTCCCAGCATCAGCTGTCAGTGGCGGCTTTAGTGTGGAGGCGAGTGCAGGAGAGGCAGCCGACAACGAAAGCCCCATAGTAAGTCTATGGGTGACGTCACTTCCAAGCCATTGTCGGTCCTCTCCTGCACACAGCTTCTGCCTCTGGAAACCAGACGGGATCGGCTGCAGAATAGGTAAGTACAGCGATTTTTGCTTTACAGGGTTAGATAGATTAGGTTTAGAATGTGTCAGAGAGCAGGTTTAGAGTTTGTTTGGTTTTGCCTGGACTTACAGTTTAAAGTGGACCTTCAGTCATTTTTTCATCATTCCATCTATTAAATCTTCTGCCCTTGTTGTTTTAACTTTAGATAGTAAAGGTTTTTTTTTTTTTTCTGCCAGCAAATACCTTATACAGCCCACTTTCTTGTCTGGTAAAAAGCCTAGGCTTATGACATCATGCACAGCTCTCTCTCTCACTCTAGTGAGAGTTTTCCAGGAAGGAAGGGGGAATGAGTCATAAGAGGGCCGATGCGAGCTGCAGAGCTGGAGGTGTGCCTCTGTGTGTCTGTTTAAATCCAGGAAGTCAACAGGCAGCAGCTTCAGCTGCCCACAGTTAAAATGGTTGCAGCCAGACTCAGTGGAGGGAGATTTCTGCAGCATATTTGACAAGTACAGAATCACAGTATATATAAAATAATATGCAAAGTGGTTGGAGGGAAGCTTCAGAATGGCAAAGATGTTTTATTACAAATTATGTGAGCAGACTGCAATTCCTCCTTAACCACTTCAGCCCCGGAGGATTTGGCAGCTCAATGACCAGAGCACTTTTTACAATTTGGCACTGCGCTGCTTTAACTGGTAATTACGCAGTCATGCAATGCTGTACCCAAACGAAATTTGAGTCCTTTTTTCCCCACCAATAGAACTTTCTTTTGATGGTATTTGATTGCCTCTGTGATTTTTATTTTTTGCGATATAAACGGAAAAAGACCAAAAATTTGGAAAAAAAATTATATTTTCTACTTTTTGTTATAAAAAAAATTCAATAACCCTTTCATGACTAAGCCTAGTTTTGAAATTTGGTGTTTACAAGTTAAAATCCATATTTTTTGCTAGAAAATTACTTAGAACCCCCAAACTGGGCCTCCTGTGCGATCGGGAGGCCCGGTGTCCAATCGTCTGCCTCCGGCGGCTGTGGGCGGGCTGGCATGAAGCTGTGGGCGGCTTCGTTCCAGCCTTCTCAATGTAAACGTGGAAGCCCCAAACATTATATATATATAAAATTCAATAACCCTTTCATGACTAAGCCTAGTTTTGAAATTTGGTGTTTACAAGTTAAAATCCATATTTTTTGCTAGAAAATTACTTAGAACCCCCAAACATTATATATATATTTTTTAGCAGAGAATCTAGAGAATAAAATGGAGATTGTTGCAATATTTTATATCACACGGTATTTGTGCAGCGGTGTTTTAAACGCAAATTTTTGGAAAAGGGACACTTCCAGGAATTTTAAAAAATCCAAACAGTAAAGTTACCCCAATTTTTTTGTATAATGTGAAAGATGATGTTATGCCAAGTAAATAGATACCAAACATGTCATGCTTTATAATTGCACGCACTCATGGAATGGCGACAAACTATGGTAGCTATGAATTTCCATAGGCGACGCTTTAAATTTTTTTTTTTTACGGTTACCAGGTTAGAGTTACAGAGGAGGTCTAGGGCTAGAATTATTGCTCTCGCTCTGACGATCGCGGCGATACCTCACATGTGTGATTTGAACACCGTTTACATATGCGTGTGCGACTTCCGTAGGCGTTTTCTTCGCTGCGTGAGCTCGCAGGGACGGGGGCGCTTTAAAATTTTTTTTTTTTTTTAATATTTATTTTATTTATTTTTATACTTAAAAATTGTGTTTAAAAAAAAGTTTTTTTTTTTACTTTTATTGCTGTCACAAGTAATTTAAACACCCCTTGTGACAGTAATAGGTGGTGACAGGTACTCTTTATGGAGGGATGGGGGGTCTAAAAGACCCCCCATCCCTCCTTTACACTTCAAAGTATTCAGATCGCCGAAAACAGCGATTCTGAATACTGTATATTTTTTTAAATTCGGCGCCATTGGCAGTTGAGTAAACGGGAAGTGACGTCATGACGTCGCTTCCGCGTTTACATTGAGAAGGCTGGAACGAAGCCGCCCACAGCTTCATTCCAGCCCGCCCACAGCCGCCGGAGGCAGACGATTGGACACCGGGCCTCCCGATCGCACAGGAGGCCCAGTAAGAGCGGCGGGAGGCGGCGGGAGGGGGGGATGTCCCCTCCCGCTCCTCCGGTATAACAGCCGAGCGGCTTTTAGCCGCATTGGTTGTTATATACGGGTAGCCGATCGCCCGCTCGAAACAACGGTACCGGGATGATGCCTGCAGCTGCGGGCATCATCCCGGTATAACCCCGGAAAGCAGAGTACGCAGATGTGCGTACGGTCGGCGGGAAGGGGATAAACTCAATTTTAGTCATACATTTAGGGGAAAATGTTTTCAGCCACATGTCTTTGGTAAAACAAAAGTCAATAAGCTTATATTTATTGGTTTGCGCAAAAGTTACCCCATTTTGGAAAGTAGACACCCCAAGGAAACTGCTGAGGGGCATGTTGAGCCCATTGAATATTTTATTTTTTTGTCACAAGTGATTGAAAAATTCCAAAAATAAAATTACACAAAGTTGTCACTAAATGATATATTGCTCACACGTGCCATGGTTATATGTGCAATTACACCCCAAAATACATTCTGATGCTTCTCCTGAGTATGGGGATACCTCATGTGTGAGACTTTTTGGGAGCATAGCTGTGTGCAGGACCCCGAAAACCAAGCACCGCCTTCAGGATTTCTAAGGGAGTAAAATGGTGATTTCCCTTCCTCGCTACCTATCACATTTTCGGAGGCCATGAAATGACAAGATACCCGAAGGTCTCCAAACCCCCCCCCCCAAATGACCCCATTTTGGAAAGAAGACACTTCAAGCTATTTGGTGAGAGGCATGTTGAGTCCATGGAATATTTTATATTTTGCCACAAGTTTCGAGAAAATTATTTTTTTTTTTTACACAAAGTTGTCACTAAATGATATATTGTTCAAACATGGTATGGTTATATGTGGAATTACACCCCAAAATGCATTCTGCTGCTTCTCCTGAGTATGGGGATACCACATGTGTGGGACTTTTTGGCAGTCTAATGCCCCGTACACACGGTCGGATTTTCCGATGGAAAATGTCCGATCGGATCGTGTTGTCGGAAATTCCGACCGTGTGTGGGCTCCATCGGACATTTTCCATCGGATTTTCCGACACACAAAGTTGGAGAGCAGGAGATAAAATTTTCCGACAACAAAATCCGTTGTCGGAAATTCCTATCGTGTGTACACAAATCCGACGGACAAAGTGCCACGCATGCTCAGAATAAATAAAGAGATGAAAGCTATTGGCCACTGCCCCGTTTATAGTCCCGACGTACGTGTTTTACGTCACCGCGTATAGAACGATCGGATTTTCCGACAACTTTGTGTGACCGTGTGTATGCAAGACAAGTTTGAGCCAACATCCGTCGGAAAAAATCCTAGGATTTTGTTGTCGGAATGTCCGAACAAAGTCCGACCGTGTGTACGGGGCATTACCGTGTACAGGACCCCGAAAACCAATCACCGCCTTCAGGCTTTCTAAGGGCGTACATTTTTGATTTCACTCCTCACTGCCTATTACAGTTTCGGAGGCCATGAAATGCCCAGATAGCACAAAACCCCCCCAATTGACCCCATTTTGGAAAGTGGACACCCCAAGCTATTTGCTGAGAGGCATGTTAAGTATTTTGCAGATCTCGTTTTTTTGTCACAAAACTTTGAAAATTGAAAAAAGGAAAAAAAAAATTTTTTTCTTTTCTTTCGTCATTTTCAAAAATAAATGAGATCTGCAAAATACACACCATGCCTCTTAGCAAATACCCTGCGGTATCTACTTTCCAAAATGGGGTCATTTGGGGGGGAGGGTGGATTGTGCTATCTTGTGCTATGGGATGTCTACTTTCCAAAAAGGGGTCATTTTGGGGGGTTTGACCTGTCCTGGCATTTTATGCACAACATTTAGAAGCTTATGTCCACATCACCGACTTCTAACCACTTGAAGACAAAGCCCTTTCAAACACTTTTTGTTTACATGAAAAAAAAATTTTTTTTTTTGCAAGAAAATTACTTTGAACCCCCAAACATTATATATTTTTTAAGGCCCTACAGATTAAAATGGTGGGTGTTGCAATTTTTTTTCACACAGTATTTGCACAGCGATTTTTCAAATGCAATTTTTTTTGGAAAAAAACACACTTTTTTCATTTTAATGCACTAAAACACACTATATTGCCCAAATGTTTGATGGAATAAAAAAGATGATCTTATGCCGAGTACATGGATACCAAACACGACATGCTTTAAATTTGCGCACAATGTGCAGCGGCGACAAACTACATACATTTTTAAAAGCCTTTAAAAGCCTTTATAGGTTACCACTTTATATTTACAGAGGAGGTCTACTGCTAATATTACTCGATCTGACCTTCGTGGTAATACCTCACATGCATGGTGGAATTGCTCTTTACATATGACACCAGACCGACACTTGTGTTTGCCTTTGCGTGTGAGCATGGGGGGACAGGGGTGCTTTTTTATATGATTTATTTTGCTTTTTTCTTTTATTTTTAAACTGTTCCTTTCATATTTTTTAATCATTTTTATTGTTATCACAGGGAATGTAAATATCTCCCATGATAGCAATAGGTAGTGACAGGTAGTCTTTTTTGAAAAAATTGGGGTCTATTAGACCCTAGATCTCTCCTCTGCCCTCAAAGCATCTGACCACACCAAGATAGGTGTGATAAAATGCTTTCCCAATTTTCCAATATTTAACCTAAGTCATGAAATGCTTGTAGCTTCTGGTTTCTTAGGCCATAGAGACGATTGGAGCCATTCTGGTATCTGATTAGCTCTATGGTCAGCTGGCGGAACCACCGGCTGTATTCTCGGTTCCCTGTTGGGACAGGAGGGCCCGAGAACACCATGGAAGATGGTGGGGTGGGGAGTTCCCTCCCACTGCTTGTAAAAGCAGTCTAGAGACTGAAAAGAATGATACCAAGATGATACCTAAACCTGCAGGCATCTCTTTGGTATAACCACTCAAAGTCCAGTAACATACCAGTACGTTGCTGGTCCTTGTTGGGCATACATTGTAATGTTCTTTTTTTCATGCAGCCTATGGGCTAAACGAAAAGAGATAGATCGGTGGGTATGCCCACCATTAGAATACCGCCCTTCATCCATCCACTTCTAATGATAGGCATATGCACCTTTTTTTTTTTAACTGTGGTGGTGAAATCACCTCCTACAAGGCTGGAGTCACTGATTTACGTAGCGTGGGAGCAAACGCTGTTGCTGTCAAGATAAATAAATCAGTGCTGCAGCTGAATGGCGTACCTGAAAACAAAAAAATGGTTAACAATAAAACACAGTAAACAGTAAAGTATAAAAGAAATACATACCTAAAAAGCAAACATGATAAAACATAGTAACAATAAAATGTTGGATTGTAGAATACAGTAAAAAAGAGCAGAACAATAGAAAGAGAATAGAGAGAGAGAGAGTACAATAAAACGACAACTATTTTTGTTTTTTTTTACTTTATATTTTTTTTTTTTACTTATTTATTTATTTGTTATCACTTTTAATTGTAACTGTAATGGTTGTACTGGTTGCAATGGTTCAGTTCCACGCTCAGGTCTCTCAAAATGCAATGGCATCTTTGGAGACTCTGTGAAAGTGTGTCCTAGTCTGTGCAGTGCTGTACCCTACGCTAATACTCCACTAGTGTGTGGTAGCGTTCAAAACATTCACCAATGCAAAGACCAGGATGGTCAGGACAGGAGGGACAATAATAGCGGGTGTCACGCCTATATCTGTGCTTTCTACAGACACAACATTTTCTTTGGGGGGCTCGTTGGGTAGGGGTACCAGGGAGGACATACGGAAAACGCCTCTCATGCAGTCAGCTTACTGCATTTGGATTGGGAAGTTGGGCCACAGCACCGTCTGGAAACAGAAGGGCTGTGATGATCTCTTCCTGGAATTTAAGGAAGGATCCAGTTCATCCTGAAGCTTTGTATAGCACATAAGCATTCAGCAGAGCCAATTGAAATAAGTATGCAGACACTTTTTTGTAAAAGCGTCTGGCTTTACGGGCAGATAGGTACGGCGCCAACAACTGGTCGTTAAGGTCTACTTCTCCCATATTAAGGTTATATTCGTGGACACAGAGGGGTTTCTCCACAACACCAGTCGCCCTATGAATTTGGACCGTCGTGTCTGTGTGAAGGGAGGACAGAACAAAAACATTCTTATTATCCCTCCACTTCACAGCGAGCAAATTATTACACTTGTTAAATAAGAGGGGCATATACTGCACTAATAGTAAATAGTGATAAAATATACTCCTGTGATGAAAAAGCTGCGACACAAAAAACATGCGATATTCATGCAAAAAAAATATATATATAAAGGAAGATAGTCGCGGTAATATTATAACAATCTTAAATGAATATGTGTGTTCAAAAACCCAATGCACAAAATAACACTACGTGAGTGAATAAATAGATTATGAAGAACTATACCTATCCATACCAGTGAAAAAAGGCAATTGCAAAAAGTCTGCATAAAAAATTCATATAGTGCAAAAAAATATATAAATGAAACAATGTGTGTATAATTCACATATGATAAGCGCTCAGTCGAATTCCAAAAATATAGAAAGAAAAGGGGAAAAAAAACACACTGAAGATAAAAACTACAGGTTGATTCCACCACCACCGAGGGGACGAGAGATAGGCCTCTCCTTAGGACATACACCAAAGATGACGGAGACCCTTGCCAGATGTGGTGGACCTCCTGTCAGTAGCGAGGTCGCTATTGCCTGCAGATATAGCCCTCTGCGTGGTCTCTGGTCGATCCAAGATGCCAGTACTTCCAGACTCCTAGCGTCCTTCTCCCCCCTTACGCCGTTTTTCCATCCAATGTGTAGAGGGGCTCTCCTTCTGATGAGAAACCAGTACAATCTCTTGGACCGGAATAGGCCGTATAGAAGTATAAAAAAGGAGCTCTAATAGTGTGTTATCCTTAAAAACTATAAGGTTTATTCATAAAAAAGGTTCAGAATATAAATACAAAAAGTTATAAAAAGATTTTGCCGGCAATCAAAATACAAAGCGAACGCCCGTGCTTCCAGGGTCACGTAAAGTGTGGTGACGCCAATGACATGTTTCGTCACACACATGACGTTCTGTGCCCTTTGATAACGTCATGTGTGACGTTATCTACGCATTGATGTCACCACGCTTTACGTGACCCTGGAAGCACGGGCGTTCGCTTTGTATTTTGATTGCTGGCAAAATCTTTTTATAACTTTTTGTATTTATATTCTGAACCTTTTTTATGAATAAACCTTATAGCGTTATAGCACTAATCTGACGCTGCCTGGGACGACACAGACCCTGACTGATGCTAAAACCTAACTGATATCACCTGCCGGGTGATCAAGGGGTTAAACCTTTATAGGGTACTATAAGGCGGGTGCCCTGATGCTATATAAAACAAACTAACTAACCAGCATCATCCATAACACTAATACGGTGATCACTGGTGACAGGGGGTGAAAGGGTTAACTAGGAGGCAATCAGGGAGTTAAAACTTTTATTAGGTAATATATGGGGTTACCTGACGCTATAAAAACCTGACGGTGAAACGAATTAACTAACTGGCTAACTAGCGTCACCTGTGACACAAATACGGAGATCAGAGAAAAGATTTATTAGTGACACTGGCGACAGGGGGTGAAAGGGTTAACTGGGGAGTGATCAAGGGGTTAAACCTTTATTACTGAGGTTTATGGGGGTACCCTAGACCTACCTGGGCCTACTGCTAACTGCCCTAACACTTATTACAGTCACAAATTACACCAATGCAGTGATCAGTGAAAAATCTGAAAACTGCCATTGGTGATACAGTGACAGGGAGTGAAGGGGTTAACTGGGGGGGGGGGGGGCGTGATCGGGGGTTCATTGAACTGATACGCCCATTTTGCCACCCGTGCCATTCTGCCGACATATATCGGCGCGCGACGGTTGGCAAGTGGTTAAGTTGGCCATAGGTGGATTGAATTTCAGCCACTTCAGCAGGGACCAGCCAAGGTTTAGTCCATCTATGGGCAGGCAAGTTGTTCTGAAGTCAATCCATAGATCGACTTCAGTACAGCCAGCCTGTCAGATTATATTTATATATGTATATATAAGCCGCCAGCAGGAAGTCTTCCCCCCTCCCCCAGCAGAACACAATAGCGCTGCAGGAGGGATTTCCCCATCAAGACTGACTGTGTTGATAGGAAAATCAAGCAATTTTCTTTCCATGGTGGAAAGAAAATCAAATCATCTATGGCTTGCCTTACTGGCTGGATCACCAAAAGAAATGAGAAAGAGAGCCTAAAAAAAGAAACTAATATAGCCATCTTATCTAATAATTGGTAAGCTGCAATAAAATAAATGTTTGATTTTGGTATTAATACTGCTTTAAGCCTGCAAAAATGTGAACTTTCTGACTTCATTACAGTTGTAATATTTACTGAATTGCCTTAACTTCATAGGTTAGATTTGGGCTGAGGAAAGGGGAATCCCCTCAGAAACACATTCTATTACAGGCACACACCATCAGAAGACCACATACCAGAGGGTGGGCTTCACAAGTGTCAGAGCCAGAACCAGCTTCTTTCAGTGGCTTCCAGCAGGAGAGCAATGTGGCTCAGTCCACAGCCCAGCTGGGCAGTTCATTTTCGAATTAGCTGGATGACACACTCAGTCCAGGTGATACAGCAGCACTGTCTCATTATACCCGCAGCCTCTTCAACTGTCCTTTTGTGAGTGCATTGGCTTTTTACCCTACGAAGCATTGGCTTCTTACCCTTTTTGATGCATTTTGCATTTTTTTCCCTTTAAATACACTGTTTATAGCTGGTTCCCCGCTGACAGCTGAATGTAAAAAAAAAAATTGATGGCAAAAAAAAATTGTGGAAAAAAAAGGTGTGGGGTCACCTTCGGGTCTGGTATGGATCTGAAGGGGAACCCCATGCAAAAATAAAAAAAATCCATACCAGACTCTTATCCGAGCATGCAGCCGACAGGTCAGGAAAGGTCAGGAAAGGGAGGGGATGAGGGACCCCCCTGAACCATACCAGGCCGTATGCCCTTAACATGGGGGGGTGCTTCAGGGTGGGGGGCTCTACTCCCCCCCCACCCCAAAACACCTTGTCCCCATGTTGATAGGGATGAGGGTCTCTTCCCCACAACCCTGGGCTGCGATTGTGGGGGTCTTCGGGCGGGGGGCTTATCAGAATCTGGAAGCCCCCTAAACAATGGGGTCCCAAGATCCTGGCCCTCCCCCTATGTGAATGAGTATGCGGCCTGGTATGGTTCAGGAGGGCGGGGGGTGCTTGCTCGTCCCCTCCCTTTCCTGACCTGCTGAGCTGCATGCTCGGATAAGGGTCTGGTATGGATTTTTTTTGCGTGGGGTTCCCCTCCAAATCCATACCAGACCCGAAGGGCTTGGTATGGCTCTGGGGGGGGACCCCACGCAATTTCACAAATTTTTTTGCCGGCAATTGTTTTTTTACATTCAGCTGTCAGCGGGGAACAAAATTGACAGCTGATGACTCATCAGTTGTTAAGATCACGGCGGCTGGCTTCCCGGCCCGCTCCTTAGGAACCAGCTTTATACAGTGTTTTTAAAGGAAAAAAAAAAAAAAAAAAACACAAAACGCATGAAAACTTCTTGCAAACGTGCATCAAAACGCAGGTTCAAAAACGCAAAACGCACAGCAAAACGTGCCTTATTCATTTTTCAAAAAACACCTATTGTTTTTTCTACACTTGCGCTTGTTTCTCTTTGGTTTATCTATAGGTTAGAATTGGAACTGCAATTTGCAAAAGCACAATCTATGGAATCCATAGAGCAGGGATAGGCAACCTTTCAGAGGTAGAGATCTACCTGGACAACATGGATGAAATCAAAGATCCCCCCACAATGGTATCCTCTGCCTTCCTTGACATCACTTCACATCACCCCCACAGTAATGTCCTGTGTACCACCACAGTAGTGTCCTCTGCCCCCCTTTACATCATCCCCCCACAGTAGTAGTGTTCCCTGTCCCCCCATAGGTGTTTCCTCTTCCACCCCACTAAAAAACTATTAGTGTGTAGTAGTAGTCCTCTGCCCCCCCCCCCCCATAGCAGTTTCCTCTGCCACCTTTATATCACACCTGTAGTGTTCTCTGCCCCCATAGCAGTGTCATCCTCTGCCCCTCCTCCCCCCCACAATAGTGTCCTGTGCCCACCCAAAGCAGTGTCCTCTGCCCCCCTCCACATCACCCACTTCCCCACTGTAGTGCCCTCTGCCTCTCTGCCCTCCCCAATAGCAGTGTTCTGTGCCCCCCACAGCAGTGTCCTCTGTCTCCCTTCACATCACCCCCCCCCCCCCAAACTGTAGTGTCCTCTGCTCCCAGGGCAGGCGCTACCATAAGACGCCTTAAGCAGCCGCCTTAGGGTGCCAGCCACTTGTTGGGGGTTCAGATTTTTACAGTGCTGCAGATGGGTTTTTTTACACACTGTTCATGTACTTTAGTAGAGCCGACTGTCGTCTTTCACGTGGATGTGTAACAAGGGACTGTGAAGCCGCCTATTACTTCCACAACGGCCGCCATGTGCCGCCTTTCCCCATGCGACCCCGCCTGCATTGTTTACCAGGCTCCGCTGTTCTCCCTGCGGTGTTGTCATGGCGGGGAAGGGCAGCGGGAGCTAAGCGGACCTCCGTCCACTCAGTCTCCCTCCCCACAGACCAGGAAGTGACATGTGTGATGTCACGTCCTGGAACAGAGCTGTCATTCTCCAGGATCAGTGCTGGGAACAGCAGTGGATTAGAGAGGAGACATCCAGGGTCTAATAGACCCCGGGTGTCTCCATAAAGAGAAATTGTCACCTATATGCTATCACATAGGGGGCTATTGGTTTCCTATGTGATAGCAATAAAAGCTTTATTAAAATAAATAAATAAAAATTAAGCCAAAAATATTTTAAGCATATATGGAAATATATAACTTAAAAAAAAAAATTTAAACATTTTTCGACCCCCCCACATACACACTTAATATTAAATAATATGTAAATAGCCAGAATTGATATATAAATAGAGGCAGCATTCATATGTATACCATGCCCCCCTGAGGTCATATCCACCATCACTTCTGCTGAATGCTGCCCACTGGGGAGGTAAAGGGGCATGCTTGCAAGTCTTGCCTACAACTGTGGTCATTAAGTCTAACATCAGCTTGTTGTGCAAAAGTAAGCACATTGGAGATGGAACCCTTTTCAAAATAACATGGTGCCACAGTGCAGTGAATTTTGGTGCATGTGAATACGCACATTTCAGCAGATGCGTGAGGGTGTCATTAACAATTAATGGAACTGCTGTGTATCTGCTAAAGACGTTTCTGTGGTGTCAGGAAAGCAATTTTGCATGCGTTCCCGACACACAAATGTGAACGCAGTCTAAATGTCTCACTTACATCAATGGTCAGTGTAAATCTTCTCATTACATTGGGGCTTGGTGTACAATTCTTTCATTCACACTAGTTGCCAGTGTGAAGGCCCCCCTTACATCAGTGGTCAGTGTAAAAACCCATTACTTTGGTGGTCAGTGTAGAAACTCCTCTTTATATTGGTAATCGGTAAAAAAATTCAAACTTGCATTTGTGGTCAGTTTCGAATCCTCACTTACATTGGTGGTCCATGTAGAAGCCCCCTTTAAATTGGTGGTGAGTGTAAATCCCCTCTTACATTGGTGGCCAGTGTAGAAATCCCCCTTTATTGATTGTTGATGTAAAATCCCCCATTACATGGTTGTGTAAATTCTTCATTACATTGGTAATCAGTGTACATTTCCCTTTACATTGGTGGTAAGTGCACAATTGCCCTTACACTGGTGGTCAGTGTAAATCCCCGTTTACATTGGTGGTCAAATGTTTGCCCAGGGTCCAATCAATAATAAAGATTACTGCCGATTAACTCGAAAGGTTAACTGAGGCAGCTCGCACTCTCCATTGAGTACTGTGCTGCCTCCCGCTCTTTGCTTTGCTTTGAAGATGAGAGCGGCAGAGGCTGGGGGAAGCCAGGTAGATCGCGATTGACGACTTGCCCCTTCTGTAGAGTGTCATAGAGACACTCTTGTCTCCTGTCCGTGCAAATGGCGCAGCTTTCTACTGATTCATGTAACTGTTGGTAATCTGTATAAAAATCTATCACAGAATTTTGCCAGAAAGAATTTTATCTACAATACAATACTTATGTGGCACCCTCTACTTAGGTAGGTGCTAGAATTGAGATTTTTGTCAGTGCAGGTAAATTTAGGTAGGCCTGTTGCTGGGAGTGGCTTAGAGTAGGCTAGTGTCTCACAGTTAGTTTCATTTTTCGGTTACCTCCCTTCTGCTTCTAGAGGCTTCTAGAAGGAAGGTGGTGAAGAGAGGTGGAGCTGCCTGGGGTGTTCTAAGGAGCCCTGACCAATCCCCAACCTGGATTGGCAAGGGGCAGACCTCCTTAAATACCAAGAGTCAGCCTAGCTGGGGAGGAGTTGTTCGGATGGAAGAACTGGAGGTGGAGTATTAGGCTGGCGGGGCCTTTGAGGAAGCCCCCTACTCTATGGGAGTACTCTATTGGACATACTCTATTGGATCAGGGGCTCAGAGCTGAACAGGGACCCCACCCAACCCAAGGGTCATCCTGAACAGAAACAGGAGTGGACAGCAGGGAATACTGCCGGGCAAGTCTCCAGGAGGGATCCATCAGGTGTCGGTGAGTGGCAGGCACAGTCAGGAGAGCTGGGAGAAGCATGTTAAAGAGGACTGGGAGTGAGCAGTCAGAGATGGATGTAGAGCCAGCGGGAGAGACTGTGATGCTACTGGCAGTGAAGTTGGACCGCTGCAGTCAGGAGGGCTGTCAGGGACTGCAAAGGGCTTACTGGGATCAGTAGTCCACCAAAAAGGGTAGCTAGCACCAGAACTGTTTTTTTTTTTTGCTACACTACAGGGGCCTGTGGTCCCTGCCGGTAATAAGGTACTCTTTGCTAAGGCCTGGCTAGAACCAGAGTTATGCCGTGTACACACGAGCGGACTTTTCGGCATCAAAGGTCCGACGGTCTTTCCGATGGACTTTCAACAGACTTTTGACGGACTTCCGACGGACTTTCCAACGAACGGACTTGACTACACACGATCACACCAAAGTCCGACGGATTCGTACGTGATGACGTACGACCGCATTAAAATAAGGAAGTTCATAGCCAGTAGCCAATAGCTGCCCTATCGTCGGTTTTCATCCGTCGGACTAGCATACAGAGGAGCGGATTTCTCGATAGGAACTGGGTCCGGCGGAGTTCCGGCGGAAAGGTTTGAAACATGTTCCAAATCTAAAGTCCGTCTGATTTTCAACCGAAAAAGTCCGCTGGAGGTCCGATGAAGCCCACACACGGTCAGATTGTCAGACGGATTTGTTCCGTCGGACCAGTCTGGTCGAAAACTCCGCCCGTGTGTACACGGCATTAGGCCTAGCCATGTGCTAGCTGCGCCTGAAGAATTGTGCTGGAGGGAGAAGGAGAGATAGTCTGCAGCAAGTGTTGTGCAGGAGGAGAATATCTGAATTGTCCCAAAGCATGCAAGAATAATTTTTCCGGGCATCCCATGAATACCTTAACCCAATCCAAGTTCTAATCCCCTCAATAAAATGCAAAAACAAAGCTGATGGACTTGTTCATTGCCTTGGAGTGTCTGGAAGTAAATGCCGGACTGGGCAGGGTGACAGGTGGGCCACATCACTCGGCAGCCCCTAGGGGGGTACCGCTACACTTACATATATACAATTTACTCCAACATGGAAGAGGTCCTATGTACCTCCATATTTCTTATCACTAATATGGAGGTATTTCTTAATTAATTCCTTGCAGACATAGCACAAGATCTCCCTGACTCACACAGCTTTAATGAATTTAATGCAGGTCTTTCTAATATGCCCATACACTAGAAAATTATAACAAAGGCTTTACTGAACTCAATGTATGCAGATTTTTTTTTTGTGTAAAAAGCAAGGTCTTGTAATTTGTTTGTGCATGCACTTGTATTGATTTGGTCCTGCTGTGCAGGTTTTGCTAGTTATAAATTGGATAGAGTATACTATATATGGGAGGATGGAACATCAATAGGGAATGAGCAGTGCTTCAGTCCATTGTCTGCCTTTTCATCTGTCTTCTTAGAATGTGTTTACGTAGCAGACAACATTGAGTCTGCCTCTGACACCTGTTCAAGACCCCGTCACTATTTTTGTTTTTCATTTTGCAAAATCTCACTTGTACAAAATCACTGCTTTAAAAAAAAACGAAAGACTTTGCTTTACGGTCACATTGCTTTCCAAGCAAACCATAAAACCTGAAATAACCTGAAATAACATCTGCTTAATTTTTAAAACCACCCTGGAAGCAAAAACAATTTTCTTATACCACACCCTGACATCTACAGACCCAAACTGACTTCTGCAATACCAACATTAACCCAGTGAGGAATATAGTCTATGAGAGGTTTGTCCTTAAGTCTCTTTAGGTCACCATAATGAAGAAAGAATTTGCAAATATCAGTAACCTGACATAACAGGCTTTGCCTTGACTATCCCAGGCTGAGTAGAGCATGGGTCATGGTTATGTATTTTTAATATTTCACATACCAATCATAGTTGTCTTCAGGATTTTCAGAATTTGCTGCTTTCTATGTTACGGTACAGTAGATCAGAATGTCTACATGGGTTTATTTGTCATAGAAAGCATGTCATGTGTAATGTGATTGCAATAGGAATTTAAAATAGTCTATTTATTCACCTTCACTGCAGCACAGTCTCAAAGGCTTCCTTTGCACTGGTATATGTGTATTTTCTGCACGGAATGCAGATTCTTTTTGACAGAGCTAACATAAGATCCTGCGTAAAATATGTGCTTAGAGTACTCACATTTAGATGTGTATGATTCATGTGACTTTACTGCTTGCATACATTTACATGCATTTATGCACTTTTAAATGCATGGCATCTGCACGCCACTAAATGCTGTGTAGATTATGTTTGTAGATGCAGCTGTGTGTATGGCCCCACTGATTCCTATAGTGCTGCGCTTAGATGTGTACAGGACCCTATATTGTACGTATTAAAATACATAATTTTAGATACCTGTGTGAATGGGCCCTAACATGATCATCTGAAGCTTATTATAGGGTAACCACACATCCCCAGTTTCCGGGGACAGTCCCCGGATTGAGGACACTGTCCCCGGACTAAGTCTGTCCCCGGTTTCGATTGGATTTGAACAGGGCTGGGGCAATTTCAAAGACAGTCAGTGCAGAATTAAAAAAAAAAAAAATTCTGAATTACACACCTCCGTTCCGCCGCTCCTACTAGCTTAGAGGGGTGTATTTTTTTCCATTATCTGTGCCCCTTTCTGATGATCATGTGCTGGTCGGAGCGGAGGTAATATTTCTTCAGTTTCGGGTGCATGCCCATTCAGCTCCGCTCGCATGTTCTTCTGCCTTGGCTCAAGTCCTGGCCAGCCGCCTGCCTACCTCCTTGCCTTCCCTGGTGGAGTGATCTTCTTCCGCTCCCCACACAGTAGTAGCCGGGGCCCGGAGAGTAGGACTTGACAGGCTGTGAGGCGGATGGCGACGGGCAGAGAGTCGCTGATTGCCACCATTACTAGTAAAAAAAAAAAATATGTCCCCGGATTTCATTTTAAAAATCTGGTCACCTTAGCTTATTAGGACAGTGTTACTTAGGATGGAGTTAATTAGAATACTAATTTGTTATTCAAATTAGAGGCATTATAAGCAGATCCTGGCCTTTTTATTATTACCAAGATGCCAATCTAATGGACAAGTTGCACAAGATTCACAAAGCATGCAGCACTGTCATATCTGTCTTCAATGATCAGTGCAAATTAAAATGTTCTGACTCATCTGGTTGACATTCGGATAATTGCCACTGAATGGGTGCAATTGTTTTTAGATCAGCCAGATTGTAACATGATTGTGTCAGAATATTTAAAATCATGTGACAGTTTGACGCTGTATGAATAGAAAACTCCAAACTAATTGATATCAATAATATAACCCATTCACGCTTTTATATACTTTTTTCTGCCTAGTATCTTCAGGTTCTGAACTTGATACTCAAACCTTATCAAAATTGGGAAGTTACTATTGCATCCCGAGAGTTGAACTTTCTATCCTGTTTCAAACCTGCTCAGGAGAGAAGTCTATAAGGCTAGCCATACAGGGCTTGATTTTCAGATGATTCCTGCTAAATCGCATGAAATTCGAGCCGTGGTTGTCCCTGTCAGCTCAACAAATTCAGGTGAAAATTCAAATGAGTTGTGTGGAAAATTGTCTGCTGAACAGCAACTACATTCAATCGAATACAGTCGCTGTTCAGGTATTCAGAAAGCGACAGGTGTTGCAGCTGCCTGAATATAACAGCTGGCAGTGCAGATTCAGGGAACCAAGCAAGAAAACAGAATAATCTGACTTCCAGCGCCCTGAGGGCTCCTCCGCCGTCTCCGGGTTAACTCCGTTCCTCCTCGGTGACTGCCGACCGGTCCACAGCATTCACCTTACCCACGAGGCTCCCTGCTAACACGATGTCAGCTAGCACTCAGACAGCCCCTGACCCAGCTGCCTCTCATGCTGCTTCTCACGCTGAACTCCTGGCAGCCATCAAAGCAGGTACAGACTCTGTTATGGTCAAAATTGACCACTTGGTTACTGATGTCAGCTTAATCCAGCATGACATGGATAAATTTAGGTCCCGGCTTGCTTAAGCTGAAGACCGTGTCTCCCAGCTGGAAGATACTACCAGGTCTGACTCCAGGGACCTCCGTGCATTACAGCTACAAGTCAAGGCCCTGCAGGAGAAATCCATTGACACAGAAAATAGACTTGCTGAATTTGCAGAGACCCTCCTTATCTCACTGCTGGGTTTGCCCGCCATGCCGCCCACTTTCGTGGTGGAGAGGGTGCACAGAGTCCCCCCTACCCCTCTGATTCCTGGGAACCCACCATGACCTTTCCTGCTCTAACTACTCAACTACAGGGACAGGGACAAGATTTTGGCGGCGGCAAGAGAGAAGCAGGACCTCCGTTTCAATAATGCCAAAATCATGCTTTTTCCCGATTATTCACCGGAGATACAACAGCGTCGCCGCTCTTTCAACAAGGTGAGACGACGCCTCAGAGAACAAGGCCTCAAGTTTAGTCTACTGTACCCGAGCAAGCTCCGAGTGATCGATGGAGATCGGGCACGTTTCTTCATGGATCCGGAGGCGGCCATTTCCTGGCTGGATGGACGTTAAAGGGCCTTCTCACATGGCAAGTATTGCAGCTTGCCGCAATCAGGTTACTGCTTTATACTGTTATTTTCCCTGGGTTCTTTATTTTCCTTTGTTACTGCTGACTGTTTTTTTTTTTTTTTTTTGGATGACATGCTACCTAGATGCTGATTTTTTTCCCCAGGGGCTCTGATCCGGGACAAAGAATAGTTATGTGCTGGCCCCTCACACTCTGTCAGACTTTTTTCCTCCTGTGGAGTATGACAGCGATACCCCACCTCCTGTGACTGCTTGCTGGCTGCTCTTACTAGAAACTTTCTCTCCAGGGTTCATATTTTTATGCTAGGTACTTCTTTCTTACTACCTGTACCTGCTCATATGAGGGGCTGCTTCACTGCATGTCCACACAAGTCTGGTGACAGCTCTTGTTGACTGAACTGGTATACCTGAAGATTTTATTTGGTGCTCATTACAGGACTGTGGAGGCACACCCCCTTTTTTGAGTTTGTGTACATTCATACATTGTATTTGTAATGAATGTTCATGTAAATGCTTATACTAATGCTGCATTGAATGCAGCTGTCTTCTTGAGGGTGTGTCGTACTGCACCCAAACTTTTATAACCCAATGTCTGTGTCTGAGCTGCTGAGCCTTTATCTTGATGAGATGAGATGAGGTGTGACGGTTATCTCAAGCATTAGACAAGGCACAGTTCTCCAGTAAATGATAACCCCTGCTTGTTGCTTGCTTTTTTTTGTGCTTGCATTCAGACCTACAACAATGTGCAGACCATCCATGCCATGCAAAGATGTTCAGCAGACCATTCTAACAGCACAAACACTGTGAAATATGCCTGCAACAGTGTAATTGGAGCTGTTGGAGCTGGGAGGCTGGGGGTGGAGCGCAGACATCACCCATACCTTCACATTTCCTCAGACACCTTTTAGCACCAAAAAGTTTAGGCATGAAAGCATTTCCTCACCCTATCACCACCACCAGTTATACATCTATCAATTAACATAAAACACAGACCTTATATATTTTATTTGGGAAAGGCATGCATTTCTGCATTTACAGATACCTCAACAGTTAAGGAAAATGCAGTATGTAGACTTTTATTATTTAACATGTTCATCAGTTTGATTTGAATAATCTCA
This sequence comes from Aquarana catesbeiana, assembly GCF_042186555.1. Lineage (NCBI taxonomy): Eukaryota > Metazoa > Chordata > Amphibia > Anura > Ranidae > Aquarana > Aquarana catesbeiana. The sequence goes on along the minus strand of NC_133334.1, from coordinate 189,699,714 downwards.
TCAATGGGCGGCACAGTGGTGTAGTGGTTAGCACTTTTGCCCAAGCAGTAAGAAGTGTCACTGGGTTGAATCTCAACCACGACACTACCTGCCTGGAGTTTGTATGTTCTCCCTGTGCCTGCGTGGGTTTCCTCCGGGTACTCCGATTTCCTCCCACACTCCAAAGACATGCTGGTAGGTTAATTGGATCCTGTCTAAATTTTCCCTAGTATGTATGAATGTGAGTTAGGGACCTTAGATTGTAAGCTCCTTGAGAGCAGGGACTGATGTGAATGTACAATGTATATGTAAAGCGCTGCGTAAATTGACGGTGCTATATAAGTAACTGAAATAAATAAATAAATGTTATTAAAACCTTGTTACTTTGTATAGTACTTATATACTGTATGTACGGCGCTTTTCGGGCGCCAGCGGTGCGCTTTCAACCCCGCTAGCGGCCAGTTTGCAGGCGCTGCAGCGGCGCTGCCCATTGATTTCAATGGGCAGGGGCGCTTTAGGAGTGGTGTGTACACCGCTCCTAAAGCGCCTTAAAGAAGCTGCTTGCAGGACTTTTTTTGACGTCCTGCCAGTGCAGTGCCCCAGTGTGCAAGCACTCGGGCTTGCACACTGGGATTGCAGATGAGGCTTTTTTCAGGTGCTTTACAGGTGCTGTTTTTAGCGCTAAAGCACCTGAAAAATGCCTCCAGTGTGAAAGGGGTCTTACTAATACATACACATTGTGAAAACTTGTTTCAAATTATAGAACATTTAAGGACAAAGCCACTCACTTTTCTACTTTTTATTAAAAGAAAGTTCAACACAGTTCCAGAAATCAACAATCAACAAGTTTCCTTTTCAGGGGATTTTCTTCTGCCATCCAAAGAAAAAACAACATTAAAGCATCCTAGCCTTTAGTGTGATCTCACAGGCCGTGACAAAGTACCATTTAGTACCTCTCTCAAACGCTTGGTCCATACTCTCAGCAGCCCCTTGCTGATCTGACTCCCATCTGTACAGGACAGAGACCCCCTCTGTCTGCCGTTTGGGGCCCAGAAGTTCAGAACCCTAGTCCTGACTCTACAAAAAACAACAGCACACACTTAATTAGTGTGCTGGTGGTTCTCAAAACACGAACACAGGATTGGAGATTTCATCTCTCCCAGATCGCAATGAAACCTAAAGGCTACTTTCACACTTGGGCTTTGGGGGAGTTGGCGGTAAAGCGCCGCTATTTTTAGCGGCGCTTTAACGTCGTTTTTGCAGTTCGGTTGTACTGCCCATTGATTTCAATGGGCAGGGGAGCTTTAGGAGCGGTGTATACACCGCTCCTACAGCTTGCAGGACTTTTTTTGGCGTCCTGCTAGCGCAACCCTCCAGTGTGAAAGCATTCGGGCTTTCACACTGGAGTGAGAGGAGAAGCTCTTTACAGGGACTATGTAGGCGCTATTTTAAGGCCCCTTTCACATGAGGCGGACTCCGTTTCTACGGAGCCCGCCTCGGTCCGCCGGCTCAGCGGGAGATCTGTCCGTTGATCTCCGCTGAGCCGGCGGATGACAGGTCCCTCTCTGCTCACTGAGCGGGGAGGGGCTTGTCAGGCGCCGCTGCCGCCTATGGAGGGATCGGACGAAAACGGACAGCGTGTCCGTTTTCGTCAGATCTCACCCGATCCGATCCGCCAGCGACGGATCTGGACGTAGAGCCATCCGTCTGCTTTTAGCGGATCGGACGGGGTCGGATGTCAGCGGACATGTCTCCGCTGACATCCGACGCTCCATAGGCTAACATGGATCGCCCGTTCAGGTCCGCCGTCAAAACTGACAGGCGGACCTGAACGGTCCGATCGTGTGAAAGGGGCCTTAGTCTCAGTGTGAAAGCAGCCAAACGATGAGGAAACTGAAAAGCCAAGTTCCTCTAAATGACAAAAGCTCCCTGAAGCCCCTCAACCCGATTGGATCAGAATCCTGGGTCAACAACTCTTACACCCTGGCCAGGGCATAGACCTGCTGCAAAACACACACATATGAAATATCTTGACTGCTGAGAAGCTTAGTCTTGTCTTACCCCCCCCCACTTATTTAAACCACAACAAAACCTTGCCCCCCAAAAAGACACATAGGCCACTTTAAGTTGGAAGTAGAGCAAGGCCACAGCTTTATTGAACATCTTAGTATAACAACCTTCAAAATACAAATACCATGCCGGTCACGGTTACACAGTGAGCATCTATAACCAAACCGTAAAGTCTAAGAGGCCTGTCTCCACCATCAGTGCGAGACAGGCATTAAACTGACCCCGTAATTAACTTGAGGGCATAGCCCATAAAGTAATACCAATTGCTGGCAAGGTAAAACCTCCACACACAAGTCAGTAGTACACTGACTAGCGCCCCACCGCAGCCAGCGCTCTCTCGACACCACCAACGAGGCCCAGGTTGAAAATGTCAAGGCCAATCTCATTCAAATGGACCCCATCAGGCCTAAGTAAATTGCGGTTGTCCACCTCCAGGTCTTTGTGGCGCACCACAATACCACAGATTCGGCAAACGAATTTGGAAACTTGCGCATTTACCTTGCGCCAAAAACGCTTCAGGCTTGCACCTGGGGTGCGATGAGCCCAAACCAGGCAGGGGACAATTTCAGACCAGACAATAGTCAGGTTGGTGAACGTGGCACAGCAATGAGCTACGTCATGATTAATTGACAAAATGACATCCACAGAACGAGGCAGGCCCACGTCTTTTCCCCCCAGCATTGATGATCAGTGCAATCGCACCATGGACAAATGAGGTTCAAATGAGGTTCAACAGCTCAGGCAACATTTGCACCCAACGATGCCCACGGAATCCACACCAGCGTATTCTGGCAACTGCAAAAGGAAATCTAAGATTTCTCCCATAGCATCTGTCAGAGGCACGTCGGGCAGCCCAGTACACAAAAGAATCGCCGATGATCCAATCCGAACTGGAGGGGAACCTGAAATCAATACAAAAGATGAGGACGAACATACAGGGAAAAACGAGAAGAATCCCACCTACCCAAGCACTGAAGTTCCTTGTCTGAAAAACCCATCCCTTGACCAGCGGTGGCTGCACCAATGCGAAAGGAGAGAGTGGAGAAATCCGCAGGAGGAAGGCCCAACTGAAAAAGACGAAGGCGAAAAACCCGAAGGAACTGAAATCTGCTGAGATTGGAGGAATCAGCATGAACCAGATAAACAGAAGCATGAGGGCGGACAGCAGAAAAGGAAGAAGTTAAGCGAACCGGGCAAAAGGGGCCCCCACAGGCCTTGGGGACTACGCGCCTGCCTTTGGAGGAACGGTCAGTTTTAGAAGTGGGCAAAAGAATACAAACAAAAGAATCCGAGGTAAGTATGTTCTCAGCCAAAATGCCAGCAATAGAATGTCTATCCTTCAAAACCAACTCGATGATCCGAAATGCGCCAAAGAATGCCCAGGAGAAGGCAAGCTGGAAAAGGAGGGCCTCGTAGGAAGAAAAGCATACCCTGGGTAAAACAGATAAAATACTTGTTAAAATTTGGACCGACACTGGGCGCCGAGAGTCGGGGAAGCAAGTCAGATGTCTCCATCCTTTCAGGACCCTCTGAATGACAAAATCCCTGGTGATGTCTTCCCAGCCAAGGAGCCTAAACCAAAAGGAGAGAGCAGAGAGAGCAGTACCCACAGACAAACCAGAGACCTTATTTTCATGCAGGTGGACCAGGTATGAGAAGAGAGCCATGCGCCTGTCCTGTGGGGAGGAAAGGAGCAACTCACCGCCAAGCACAGACACCCATTTAGGCCAAATCCGCCGATAGGCCACCCACGTATTCGGAGAGAGAGAGGCACCGACGTGGTCTAACAGGCTTTGGAAATGAGGGTCCACAAGAACTTCGGCAAAGGAGGCCCTCTGGAGAAGCATTCGGGGCCAAGGAGCAGAAGCGGTCGAATTGTGAACGAGAAAGGGAATCAGTGATGACATTAGAAACACCCGGGACATGCTTCGCCTAAACCCCACATTCGATTGTAAGCATGTAAGAATCAGGAAACGCAACAGTGAGATTACCAGGGGAGAACTTGCTAATTGGCGGTTGACAACCTGAACCATACTCATATTATCTGTCCAAAAAATCACATGCCTGTTCCGCAATTCCTCCCCCAACAATTCCAATGCAACCACGATGGGAAAGAGTTCCAACAATGTCATGTTCCGCAACAAATCTAGTTGGGCCCATAAGGCCGGCCAGGGTTCAGCGGACCAAGCACCTTGGAAGAAGGCACCGAAACCCCAGGAGCCGGATGCATCCATGTAGAAATCCAACTGCGAGTTGGGCACTTCCTCCAGCTGCCAGCAGGAGCGACCATTATAGGTCTGCAGGAAGGAAAGCCACACTTCCAAATCATCACGCATAGGCTTTGTTATGCGTACGTAATGATGAAGAGCCGCTATGCCCTTTGTGGCCCACGATAGTCTCCTGCAGAAGGCCCTACCCATGGGAAGCACCCAGCAAGCAAATACAATATGTCCCAACAGGGATTGAAGCCAGAGCTTCTTGGCGTCACTGGCGAATCGCACCAATGCCTAAAGCTTAGACAATTTATCTGCCGGGAGCCGGAAGACCATCTCCACTGAATCAATTTCAATGCCCAAAAAGGATAAAACATCGGAAGGGCCCTCGGTTTTAGCTATCGAAAGTAGGATGCCCAAGTCACTACAAACCTCCTGAAAAGCGGACAACATGCGAAGGCAAACGTCGCTACCCACTGGACCTGTAAACAAAAAGTAATTCAGGTAGTGTACAACCGAGTGCAACCCAGAGAACTGAATCAAAACCCACTCCAGGAAGCAGCTGAAAAGTTTGAAATAATAGCACGATATGGCACACCCCATGGGGAGGCACATATCAACGTAGTAACTGTCCTGGAAAAAACAACCCAGGAGATGGAAACAGTCCGGGTGCACGGACAGGAGACAAAAGGCGGATTCTATGTCCGCCTTTGCCAGGAGGGCAGAAGCACCCGCAGCCCTAAGCAGACCAAGCACCTTATCGAAAGAGGCATATTGCACCTGGGACACCCCTTGGTCAATACCGTCATTAACAGAAAAACCTGACGGAAAGGAAAGGTGATGGATCAGTCAGAATTTGCCCGGATCCTTTTTGGGTACCACGCCAAGCAGGGAAACCCGCAAGTTGTGATAAGGAGAGAAGTCAAACGGACCTGCCAAGCGGCCCATCAGTAACTCTTTCTCAATTTTATCAGCTACCATGGACTCGAACTGTGTAGCAGAGATCAAATTAGTGGACATGGTGGGCTCATCCGACGGTACAAAGGGGATCCAAAAACCCTGGGAAAAACCGTCCTGAAGGATCGCTGCCTCCCTACTGAGGGGGTACTGGTCGAGCCACCAAAGCATCCTTGGGATGTTCACTGACGTCCTCTGACTTAGGAAGGTCGGCTCTGTAACCTTGTTTAGTCATTTGGGGCCCTTTAGGTTTCCAAAAACAGCAGACTGCTGGGTGAGCTCGTGCTTAAACTGACACGAGGTGTACCACTTACAGTGGCTTTCGTTAAACATCCAGCAGATGCCTTTCTTGGATGCTGCCGACGCTCCGGCAAGAGCGCCGGCAGGGGACTGAAAGGTGGTCGGTCTATGTGGGCACATGAGTAGCAGCCACAGACTCCCATCCTGGCAGTCAAAACACAGGTCTTTCCGAGCAGCCATCCTCTGTCGAAACTGGGTGTCATAATTGAACCAGCACTGCCGTCGTATGTTTTGTACGCCCCCCAAATGAGATCCATGTAACCGAAGAGAGAAGGGCCCAGCTCCTGAAACTTCTCACAGAACACCCCTGCATAGGTGCAGAAACCCTGCAGCCAGTTCTTAAATGTGCGAGGAAGCTGCTTCTTCTTTTCAGTCTGAGCATTAACATCTATACGCCTAGACTTATCCACTGTCTCCTTGCCAAAAGGCACCAGCGTCAGTACGTCAATGAAATCACAGTGACAAATTTTTTCTTTGAAGTCCTGTGCCAGGTGCAAACCCACTGGAGAAACAGACCCCTGGGACTATGAGGGCGCCACACCCAGTGTAACGCCCAAGTGCAGTAATGCCGATTTCACTGCAGTAAGGATGCAGTCATCGGTAGAAATATTACAAGAATCACTACCCCAAACCACCCCACAGTCATACTCACGCAATGGAGGCTGAGCAGGGGAACCCAGCGGAGGTCCATCAGGCACTGCTCTTTGCCGTAGGTGGTCACTGGCAGGAGGATCCGGATGCGGATGCTGAAGCCCAGGAGACAACTGATCCTGGGAGGAGGTGCAGAGGGAAGAGAATGCCGGGAGTAGCTCAAATCTATGGGAAGAAAAATAGGCTGTTGTGTGTAGAGGCCAGCAGGTGGCAGTGCAGCACCGGAAAAATCACCTAGCAGCGCTGGAGCCTCCTGCCTCAAGTGATCAGTAAGCCCTGTCAGGAGAACAGCAGCATGGTCACTTGGGGAGGCATGGGAAGCAGCAGGAGCAGGAGAAGAGCCAGGAAGCGGGCCAAGGCGGGACCGGGATCCACTTGCAGACGAGCCGTGCCATAGGTCCCACAGGTACTGAAGCCCGCGCCATGAGGGGGGGGAAGAGGTAGAGAGGCTGTAGGAAGAGCCAGGGAGCAGGTGGAGGCCTGCCAGGGAGCTGGAAAACTCCCGCTGTGTGGAAGGGCAAGCCCTGCCATTGCCAACGGCGCCTGAGCGAAGCGCAGCACTGTGAGATGGGAGAGAGACATCCGCAGCAGCTCCTGCCCTGCAGGGCACCGAGAGCTGCTCACAGGGGACTGGATCCGGAGAGGGTGCAGTGCAAGCCCGTCCGCAGAGTGCAGCGGGCTCCTGGAGTGGGGGAGACACTGCTGATCTGCAAGGGCAGGTCGAGGTGAGCCGCGGCCACGGCTGGAAGTATTCAGTGATCCACAGGAAAAGCGGATATGGGGGTGAGAAGAGGAGCCAGCACCATCAGTGCCAGTGGCTCCACAATCAGACCTAGAGGCACGAGTTGTGGCCCTAGGAGGGCTGGGGCTCAGTCTGGAGTGCAGGCGGGGGGCCCTGCGGACCCTGGAAGCTGGCACCCTGCCAGCCTCAGAAGCATGTAGGTGAGGTGAGGTCTGGGGAAACAGTCTCACCGGTGATCAAAGATAGGAGCCAGTCAGCTTGACCTCCAGCAAATCCCTGACCCTCTTGATGAAGGCGTCAGTATCCATGGCGAAGCCGGCAGGAATGCAGGGGACAACTTTTGTGATGTCAATTCCTCTTGAAAGTAGTGAGATGTGCCTCTGCGTAGCCTTTTCTAGAGTTCTGTCTCCACCCAGTCACCTCGTGCCATTGTAGCCAATCCCAACAGAGCCACTCCGACTCCCTGAATAGCTTGAAGCCCCGCTTGGTTGCCAAGCATCCAGCAGTCAAGGCTCCCTTTCCTTAGGGCGGGGTGGGTCAAGGGGCCTTCATTCTCTGAATAGCTCCTGTTACCATGCTGTTTTGTTGTATGTTCATTCATTCCACAATCCTGTCATTTATCCCTCCTCCTTTCACCTTGTTCATTCACAGAACACCTTCTATTCTGTGGATGGTTCACAGAATACAAGGAGTTCTGTGAATGGAGAAGGGGACAGGATGGGCTGGAAAATGACAGGATTGCTTTCCTGTTTTGAAAGCTGCAGTGCCAGAAGTAAAGCACTGGATGTACTCTCCAGCAAGAATAAAAGTACAATTTTTACAGTATTCAGATAAAAAAAAAAGAAAACGCTAGCTTGGAAGATGCAGCTGTGAAGGTGGCAGTGGCAGCCGATGGAGCAGTACAAAGAAGATAAACTCAGAGGAAAAGCTTGCCATACACTGATCAAAATTTGATCGTTCAGGAGGGACCAAATGAATTTTTATCAGTGTGTGGCCGCTTTTGCTCAACAGAGGTTTCTATAGACGTTTTGTGCACCACAGAGAACGCAGCAGCTGCGATTGACATCTCCCGTAGTCCACGGGGTGTGTCTGTGACAGTGGGTCTTGTGGCAAGCTGGATGTGACAAAGAAAGGCAGTGTGCCTGTTGAAATGAACTTCATTGAAGATTTTGGGGCACACAATAGGGAAGGGAGAGGAAGAAAAAGAACACAGCTTTCCAACTAGCACCAGAGAATGAAGCAGATGGGACAGAAACAGGTGAGTATGGAGCTTTGCTTTAATACTTGGTCCCCAGACATAACCAATCAATAGCCATAATCGTGCTGACAGAATTACACCAATTCATCAGCATAAATAATGGACTTAAAAATCTGCAAATAATTCAGCAGATCTATGCTTTCAATACCTACATATATGTGAGTTCTGTGGGATCTATTGTACCTTTGAGGTTGCATGGTCCAAACATATTCAGTAGATTAGAATGAAGCTTTTGGTCAAATATTTCTGTGCTGTGTCCTTTCCAACCATGTGGATAGCAAACAGAAAACAGAGGGCAGGAATGAGAATATTAGGCCTGCAATTTAACTTGTGAGTGCAGTTGGTGTTCCCAGAACACCAGATTGATGGCGCAAAGTGGATTTTAACAACATTAGTGTGGCCTGGTACTCTATGTTGCATTTATACATTTCATGGTAATATTTATAATTTTCTACCTTTACCTTTTGTGTCTTCTCAGCAGCAGTTAAACTAGCAATCACCAGAGATCTTAATAAAGTCCATATTTAAAACCCCAATTAAGAACGAAGTACTGACTGTCTTGGTCTTTACAAGTACAGTAAGGTAGAAATGTTTAATGAGGATTAATTTATTGAGATTAGGAAGATTTCAATGTTCTAATGTTCCAAGCTGCAACAGGAAATATTTTAGCTATTCGGGGCATTAATTAGCTTTATAAGAGGATTGTCACAGAAATGTGTTGTGTACAATTACTGATTCAAGGTGTAACTTTATACAGCAATTTTGAATTGGAGGTACATTATAGTTATGTTCAGCAGAACAAGAACTAAAGGGCCAAGAGGGAGCAATTGTCCCCCAGGTAGTACTTTTTGAATGTAGTTCCTGGCCCCAGACGTACAACGTATAATAAAATAAAAAATCATTTCCAGTAAATGTTTTAATGCCTTGAATTGTGTCCAGTTACAGAAATAAACTTGTGACTTTACTGATTTGACTAACTTGCTGTCACATTTAGACCAGCCATTCCCAATCAGAGCTACGTGGTACACTAGGGTTCCTCAAGGTTGCTAGGGGTTCCTTGATCTATGGCTGATTGACCTCCTAGTTCAGTGGTTCTCAACCTGGGGGTCGGGACCCCCTCGGGGGTCAAATGATGATTTGCCAGGGGTCACCAAATCCTGGGCTGTTCCTGAAGCCTACATCGCTCTCCCAGCCTTTTCGCAGCCGCCCAGCTGGGCTGTTCCTGGAGCCCATGGCCGCCCACTCAGCCTCTTCACAGCCACCAATTTAGTTCATGGCATGGCTGGGGGGCAGAGACTAGAGGTCAGCTGACTGGTGAGGAATGTGAAGTGGGAGGGGCTGGAGGAGACCCATCTCTTGATTTCGGCATAGGTGTCACTGCTGTGAAACACCATAAAGTCGGACACACCATGAAGCCGGAGACACAGTGAGTAACACTACCTGTGATTATAGTTGCCATTAAAAGTCCCCACTACAGTTCTCAGATCAGCAGATGACCTTGATCAAGAGCACCTAAGTTGGCTGATCAGAATTCCCCCCAGCACTGCCACTGATCCCACCCCCCCACCAGCACTGCCACTTATCCCACCCCCCACCAGCACTGCCACTTATCCCACCGACCACCAGCGCTGCCACTGATCCCACCCCCCACCAGCACTGCCACTGATCCCACCCCCCACCAGCATTGCCACTCATCCCAACTCCGCACCAGCACTGCCACTGATCCCACCCCCCACCAGCACTGCCACTGATCCCACCCCCCACCAGCACTGCCACTGATCCCACCAGCAGTGCCACTGATCCCACTCCCCCCCAGCACTGCCACTGATCACACCCCCCTGCCAGCACTGCCACTCATCCCAACTCCCTGCCAGCACTGCCAATAATCCCATTCCCCCCACCACCCCACCCCCCCACCCCACCAAGCAGTAAGAGAAGGAATAAAAATAGAGAATACATGGAAGGGAGAGGAAAAGAGGGGGAGGAACAAAGAAAAAAGGGAGAGAAAGAATAAGAGAAAGAACAAGATGGCTAGAGAGGGGGATGGGGGACAAAAAACAAGAAATTGGGACAGCGAGAGATAAAAGGGGAAGAAAGGAGAACAAAGAGAGTGGTACATCCTAAAATGTACCATAAAGGGGTTTTATTACTGTACGAGTGGAAGGGACTTAGGGAGCGCTAAATATCTGTGGGTTAGGGGCGCAAATTACTTGTCTTGCCTTGGGTGCTGACAACCCATGCTATGAAAATTATTTTACTGTTAGGGGGTCCCCACAACTTGGGGAATTTTATCAAGGGGTCACGGCACTGGGAAGGTTGAGAACCACTGTCCTAGTTGATGGTGTTTGTATGATTCCAGGGCAAATAGCACTTCCAGCATCATGACACCAATTATTTTTTCAGCTGTCTTTAAGGGTGGCATTTGGCCATCACTGTAAAGCCTGGTACACACTACAGTTTTTTTTTCATGCAACAAAAAAAAAACTGACAGCTCTGGTCAGAGACACTGTACTAACCATGCGAGGTTAGTTCATTGATTTTCCCCCCGCTGAGCTGTTGTGTTCTGACAGAGGGACGGCTCCCCGCTGAACACTCTGATCAGCGCTCTCTGCCATTAGCTGAGAGCATGGATCGGGAGTTAGTAGGCTCATGCTTTTCCAGTATGCACATACGATTCGGCCGGCTTCTGTCGGACAGACCGACATACACATGGGCCGAATGTCGGCCTTTTTTTTTTTTAACCGGCCGTTGTCTCCCAACATTATTCGGCCCATGTGTACGGGTCTTAAGAGTTGCAATCCTTTTCTAGTGATCACTAATGTAAGGGGTATTTTACAATCAACCCCAATTAATTGGTTTCTGTAATGCCCCGTACACACGGTCGGATTTTCCGATGGACAATGTCCGATCGGAGCGTGTTGTCGGAAATTCCGACCGTGTGTGGGCGCCATCGGACATTTTCCATCAGATTTTCCGACACACAAAGTTGGACAGCAGGAGATAAAATTTTCCGACAACAAAATCTGATCGCGTCAATTCCGACCGTGTGTGGCCTGTTCCGACGCACAAAGTGCCACGCATGCTCAGAAGAAATTCCGACACGGGACAGCTCGTTCTGGTAAACGTAGCGTTCGGAATGGATACAGCACTTTCGTCACGCTGCAATGTTCAAAATGGTTTAATACAGCGCACTCTCTTCTTCTTTATAATGTGACAAGAATTAAGTCGTTTTGCTGCTCATATTCACACACACTTCTCACAAACTTATTTCGTTACTATTTATCGGGATTCCCTCAATATATTTTGATTTCTCACATCTGACAACAAAATTTTTTGTTTTTTTTGGACTTTAATGTAGATTCTTTTTTTGTGTTTCTCTTTTTTTTTTTTTTGGTGATTTTGATTTGTATTCCCGAAAATGTTTGTGTGTGTTTTTGGTGACAAGTTCCCACAACACCACTAATATGTTGTTCTATTTAATCTGTAGGAGATTGTTTGGTGTTGTTGTCCCTTATTGTACTTTAGAAATGTACCTGAATCGTCACCAACAAACTGTCCTTTTTGGATGAAAACACACACAGGAGAGTAGAATTTACCCAAAAAATTTATTAAGGGCTCACAACTAAACAAATAGGGAGGCAACGCTGGAGAAACTGCAGAAGTGGGCGAAGCCTTGGACCCCCAGGGCAGACATCAATTATTTAAAAGCAAAATTGGTGGCCTGAGGAGTCCTTATCTAAGGGAGGGCAGTCTGGTCCAGAAGTCCCAGAGATCATGAACAGCAGCAGATGACATCTGTGTCCCCAGGCTGTGGTCATACGAGAGACTGCAGCTTTTGTCAGACCAGACTGAACCCAGGCCCATCACTCTTTGGTCTTCTTTCCACGCTTCCTTACAGCCTTTGGCTGTGGTGGTGGAGTTGTGGCAGCAGGAGGAGGAGGATCGTCCCTCTCCATGACATCCGTCTTGTGTGTTAGTTCTCCACTCTCCCCCTTACGAAGGACTTTATAAATCAGGTCCTCAGAGATCTTGCGTTGACCCTCCTGCATGCCCTGCAATTTTGTGGCAGCCATGCAGGCAAAGGCCTCTTCAGGATTGGGGAAGGCTCGGAGGGACGCCGAAGCCTCCTGGATCAGCCTGTACGCTGAATCCTGCACGGGACTCGGAGTGGCCTTCCTGGCTCGTTTATATGGCAGGCGGAGGGGAGGGACCTGAGACTCAGTCAGGCTGCAACTTGTCCCAGGCTTCTCTTGGCTGCCACTTAGCCCCGCCTCCTCCTGGCTGCCACTAATCCCCGCCTCCTCCTGGCTGACACTAATAATCCCCGCCTCCTCCTGACTGCCACATTCCAAAGCCTCCTCCTGGCTGAGGTCTTCCTGTGTATGAAAAAGGGACATAGTTTTAGTTTTTTAGTCATCAATCACACACAATTTTCACCTCCTGACTGCTGCAAATTGAATGTTAACAAATATAACAGACTATGCTTCTGAGCCCAGCAGTTTTCATTCTTTTCCCAATTTTGGGTGCCCACTACTGTCTATTGATATGTAAAGCACTTTTTTTAATCAGCAATTAGTGATCAATAATAACATCTAATAAACATAATTTATTTATTGCCCAGAAATCAGTAGAAGAATGCTATATCTGACTCCAGCTGGGCTCCTCCACTTCTTCCTGGCTGGAAGGCCCAGGTTGGACATCGGAAGCCTCAGCTGGTATGGAAGGAAGAGTGGAAGGAAGAGTAGAGAGGGATTCCCTGACTTCAGTGTGGTCTGACAGAAATCGCAGTCTCTCATAGTACCACACCCTGGGGACATAAACGTCATCTGCTGCAGCTCCGGACCTCTGGGAATCTGTGACCTTCTTGCGCTCCCTAAGATATGTGCTCCTCAGGCCACCAATTTTAGCTTTCAAATAAGGGATGGTTGCTGTGGGGACCACCGGCTTCACTAACTCCAGCAGTTTCTCCAGCGCTGCCTGCCTCTTCTGTTTGTGATTATAGTGGGGGTGTCTCACTTGCCACAGACAGGGCAGCTCCCTGTACTTGTCTATGAACAGGGGCAGGAAATTGTGGTCGTTGAACCCATCCATTTTCTCTGTAAGACACAACACAAGACAAAGCCTAATGTCAGGCCAAACTCCCCTAATCTTGTTACAATATAGGCTTCCATTTCGAAGCAGTATAGGCCCAAGTTTAGATCCTACCTTCGTTAGCACGATCGGCGTCTCCGATGCTCCTTCCTCCGCTCACAGATCGTACGTAAGACGCGCGCGTTACGATTTATACACACTGCGCATGCGTATAACTCCGCCCGCCCCTGACGTTCTTTCTAGTCTATTCCCCACCCCTTTTCGTTCGGCGCAGTGGGGGAAGAGCACATGGCGGATAGACAGCAGGATCGTGCTAATTGTAGCAACGAGGAGGAGGAGGAGGAAAGGCTGGAGCCTGAAACGTCCCGATCCAGAAGGAGATTAAAGGACTCAAATATGTCCTTTGGGGAGATGTTGGAGATGGTGGACATCCTGAAGAAGGCCGACTATGATGGAAAGTATGGGCCTTACCCCAACCCCAATGTCCGCAAGGCCAAGATCATGGCGAAAGTGGTCAGGAGTCTGCACCGGAAATTCGGGGTACGACGATCGAAAGATCAGCTCAGGAAGTGGTGGTCGGACCTGAAATTACGAGAACACGAGCAGTACAGAAAGATCCGGAGATTGCTGCAAAAAAGTAAGTAGTTGTGCTGTGTTCCTATTCTTTTTGTCTTTATTACGTTCGTGCTGCTCCATGTGCTTTTAGGAACTGTTGTACAGTTTAAAATGGCAACTTTCATGTTCATGGGCACATTATTCGTTCGGATCAAACATTTTTATTTCGGACGATAAAATACCATTGTTTAGCCCATATGCATTTGGCCACCATTTTGACGCCCTATACTTGTCTTCAAAGAATTGGGTTGTGTAGATGGCTTTGTTACTAGAATGAAATGCAAACTAGATTCTGTGTAAGGAGAGGACACTGAGCAGCTGTTTTCACATCTGGACACTGGAGCACTAGTGTGGGACAAAAGAACACCATTTTTATTAGGGGGCCACACAGGTGCTCCAGTGTATACTATAGGGGGGGCTACATCTGTGAAGCTTTTACCAAACAGGTAAAGTATTGCAGCTTGACAAAGGACACTAAAAAAGCTACATGAAGACAATTTTACCCCACTTCCAAGCAATGTTTCATCTTTATAGTTCTGACATTAAATATCTGTGTGCTAATTATACCATTTTTGTTTTACATAGGGGAGAAAAGACTCGGAGGACACCCCTCATCCGAGGAGACCAGAGCCCCCCCCCCCTCTGGAAGAAGGGGAAATCCCCCCAACACAAGATGAGCAGGAGGAAGAAGACGTGGTGGAACTAGTCACCACAACAGGTGAGTGTCTGCAACCACAGGCTCAGATAAGAGATGGATTGCGGTATTTTTTTTAAACCTAATTTATTTTGGGGTTCCTCTCTTTTTAGGTGATCGTGAGGTTGTGGATGAAGATCCTTTCACATCCGAAAGTGCCCAGATCCTGATCGGGGAGATCATGGGGTGTAATTTACAATTGGAAAACATCAAGCAAAACATCAATGATGTTATTCCAAAATATAAAAACATCATTGATGTTTTGGGGCGAGTTTAAAACCCCTCCAAATCACTTTCTTCTTTTGTGTGCTACAATGTGCGAAATGTTTTTGTGATTTTTCCCAAAGCCAAATTTGGAGGATGCACACAGTGTGCCAACATGTGCTATCTGCCATCACGGGAGATCAATGGACGCGTTTTGGGGGTGCAACCCCTTCCTCAATAATAAAGTAGCGGTGAGGAAGGGCTTTCTCCCCCAAAACACGTCCCTTGATCCCCCCTGATGGCAGATAGCACATGTTGACATTCTGAACTTGGTGTGCATCTTCCAAATTTGGCTTTTCCAGGGGTGATTTCCCCCCATCTGAACGCAATATCAAACACAGTTTCTAAATACTCATGTCTGATATTGCCTTCCAGTTCTACCAAATGTGAACTTTGTAAGATCAAGATTTGTGTCTTTCTTGTGGGTTTTAAAAAAGGCCTGTTTTCTATAAAATGCACATTTTGATTTTGAATAATGACACCACAAAAATTGTTATACAACAAACATGTTGGTTTGTCAGAAAAACCTTGGGTAAATGCACATGTGATTGTGCAGGTATTAAAAAGATTGTTCATCAAGAATGTGTGGATTATTGTCTCACGCTACAACACTTTTGGGGTGATGTAATTGTTGTTTTATGAGAAAATGGGGGTAATTTCCTAAGGGCCAATCCACTTTGCACTACAAGTGCAGTTTCAGTGCAGTTGCAAGTGCACTTGTAGTGAAAAGTGTCTTTGCATTTAGTAAATAACAGCCAACAGTGCTTTGTATAAGGTTACATAATCACGACATTTTCTGGACTCCACACATTTCTGTCAGGGTCAGCTAAAACAAATACAAGCAGTAAATGTCCACAAAGAAGAGCCTGGGGGGAGATGCCTGTCGAGAACTTGAGGTCCTGCAGGCTTCTCCCTGTGGCCAAATACCGCAGGGTAGCGACCAACCTCTGCTCCGGAGTGATGGCTTGCCTCATGCAAGTATCCTGCCTGCTAATATAAGGGGTCAGCAAAGCCAACAAACGGTGAAACACGGGGTCCGTCATCCGGAGAAAGTTCCTGAAATCATCAGGATTATTCTCACGGATCTCACGGAGCAAAGGCATATGAGAGAACTGGTGACGCTGAAGCAACTAATTCTTGGTCCATGAACTCCTCCCCACCCTGTTCATGGACTGGACTTGTGTCAAGGTCAGGACCCCAACACCAAGCCCCCGTACAGCACGAACTGTACGAGGAGTACGCATACGAAACATGGCTAGAAAACGGTCGGCTGCTCAGAACGAAGTAACAGAACGCACTGAAGAACAGCAAGGCCTGTGAAGAGCGACCTGAAAAACAGCAACGAGCGGGCAAGATCACACAGTAAACTCTGATACGAACTGACTGCACGCACTGAAGAGCAGATACAAACCCACAAGCACAAACTGAACTGCAGAAAACGATCTGAAAGCCACGAGTCTGAAAAAGCGCAAATCGTCTCTCACCAAACTTTTACTAACACGAGATTAGCAAAAGGAGCCCAAAGGGTGCCGCGCTTGGTTCTGAACCGGCCTTTTCTAGTCTCGTCGTACGTGGTGTACGTGACCGCGTTGTTGTCGATCGGAAATTCCGACAACTTTGTGCGACCGTGTGTAGGCAAAACAAGTTTGAGCCAACATCCGTCGGAAAAAATCCTAGGATTTTGTTGTCGGAATGTCCGAACAAAGTCCGACCGTGTGTACGGGGCATTAGTGTTCCCAGAGACCTGAAAGTAATTTTAGGGATTTCCATGGGGTTAAAATGTTGAGAAAGGCTGGTCCAGATTATTAGGCTACATCACTGGAGTTGGATACAGACTGAACAGGTGTACTATTCAGCTGCTTTTGATGGACAACAATACCAATTTGATACTATCTAGCTTTGAAAATAATGATTTAGGTTAACTTGTCCATCAAATTTATTAAGTAGAGCCATAAAAGAATGTATAGTCATGGTTTATAACAGGTATCGCTTTCTATGCCTATACACATGTAGATTATCCGCAGAGAAAGCCTGTGCTGAAAATCTGAATGTGTATATGCTCCCATCAACTTTCCAGCCACGTAGTTTTTGGTTCAGTGTTATTTGGGTGATGTGAATATATTGGTGCGGATTAGATTGTTTAAGGGTTGCATTGGAATGTACATAAAGCTCTTGAACTATTTTATTACTGTCCTTCATATGATACTGATAATTTGCAACATCTTATATCATAAGAATCTGAAAGATCTCATCGTATGCATAGCTTTACAGGGGCTACAGCTGAACTGCTTGCTCACTGCTTCCCTGCCCCTAGATGATGTTATGTGCCTTCTCTTGCAAGTTAATGCGTATGTCCGGGCTGCACGCCTAAGGGGTGAACGTGTCTCCAAAGGGTACACAACATCTGGATTGACAGAGTGCCTGATGTTCTTTAAAATGAGGAATGCTCATCAACTTACTGGCCTGTATAGTATACCTAAAAATAATGATATAATACTCTAATACACATGTGTCCAATGCAAGGCCCGAATTCGGCCCTCCATTATATTTCATGTGGCATTCAGGGGGAGGGATGGAGGTGAGATGTGGACAGCCTGTAAAAGAAAGCTGAACCCTGCACACTGTGCATCGCACACCCCTAAACCCTGCACTCTGTATGCAACTCACTCCTCAACACTGCACTTTGTACACAGCGCACCCCTGAACTTTGCACTTTGTACATAGCACACTCCTGAACTCTGCCCACTGTACATAGCACACTCCCCCAACCCTGCACTCGGTACGCAGTGCACCTTTGAGCTCTGCACTATATACGTTGTGCACCCCTGAACTCAGCACTCTGTACATAGTGCATTCTTAAACTCTGCACATAACGCACTCCTCCTATTTATTGTCTCTTTAAGAGCCTCCTACCGTTAATGCAGTTTGGCATGGTTGAGTCATGTTTGACTCCTGCACCTATTCTCTAAGGAAAAAAGCCTTGCATAAATGTATAACATTTGTTACAGATACAACCAACCCTTTGAGGTCAACCATAATGCTGATGCAGCCCACAATGAGTTTGACACCCCTGCTCTAATAAAAAAGTCATATTTGTGCATTTGTTTATCCTGCTCACTAAGCAAAGGGTCTCATCGCTAAATGCGTCTGAAAGATAACATGTTTTTATTGCTTTCAGTAAATTGAGCGTTCTTCTTCTTCTTCCAAATGTCTACAGCTATATCTGTAAGGTGAACTTACACTGGACCCCTTTCCCATCACACCTGGTCTCGCTAACTTGGAGTCCGGCGATCACCCATTCTGACAGATCGTATAGCCGCTTTACCAGTCCAGGGATTTGAAATCCCGGCGGCTTTCTCTCCTCTTCACCTGCGGTGAAGAGTCACAGGACAGGCTATGCAGGTTCTGATTAGAATGCTCCTAAACGTACTTCCTGATGAGTTACGGTTAGGAAATTAAGCCAAGGGGATCTCTAAGCCTCAGACCGGTGAGGCGGCTATACGAGGTCTCTTAGTGGGTGATCGCTGGGCTACAGGTCAGCGGGACTGGGGGGGGGGGGGAACTTACCCTTTAAGTAAGGTAGGCAGAGGAAAGAACTTATTACAGGTCAGCAAGAATACAGGTCAGTTGGAGTTTTTAGGAGCAACATAAAACTTCTAATTTCATGCAGTCAAAACTCTTTAGATTCCAACATTTTAGTTACGTGATGATTTTTGTACATTAATTCCCCGTTCACACCTATGCGAAATAGATGCGGCTTACACCGCATCTAATTCGCAGGACATTTTAAAATACATTCATATGAATGCATCTGGTTCACATATGTGCGTTGCATTCGCACTGCGCATTGCACAAAAAACATGTGCGTTTTCTGGGCATTGCGGTGCGAATTACGAGCCCCTTATCTTCTATGGGACCGCATCTGCTTCGCAGATGCATTGCGTTCTGAACATGGATTTTCTCCTTCTCCTCACTACACCTCCCCCTCCCTCCCCCTCTCCCTGCTCACTGATCCCGAGCTAAAACACAGATGAGCCTTTGAACAGGAGATTTTTAATCTTCCCAGTGAAACCTGAGCTTCAATTCGCACCGCACATGTGTGAACCCAGGCTAATATTTATCTACTCAGTTTAATTTCTTATCAATGCTTATGTATTTTCATAAGTTCATGTCAAGATGCCTAAAGCTGAATTCCAAACAAATGGCTAAATATACAATTAAAATACATTATTGGAAGCAGTTCTCCCAAGGAAAGAATGCATATTTTTGTCTGTCTATTCCTGTGATTAACACAGGCCATTCTTTACTCTAGTGAAAGCCACTATCTTACTGGTCCGGTTGATGTTTTGTGTGAGCGGTTGCACACTGACCACACTTGCACTGCTGCAATTTCTAGAATGCCTTTTTTCCAGTAATACAAGACGCTCCCTCATTGGATGTGGTGGAGAGGAGTCGCAGTGATGGCATGATCTCCACCTTTTCCAGTAAGAATCCCTTATAATTCTTGAAGTGTTATATAAATGGCAACAGTGCCAAGCGAGCGACCCTCTATGTACAGTGTTCAGAGTGGCAGCCATTCGCACAGAACATCAGCAGCACCAAAAAGATTGAGGCTATAACTCTAGTAGTGCTGACACTACAGTGATTTCCAGATTTCCCAGTGCTCCAATACGTATGAGATACTGTATGCAAAGTTACATTGTGCCAACCTGGACCAATGTAATTATACAATCCAAAAAAATGTGCACAGTTCAGCTTTAATGGTTTTCTATAACTGCATTTATTTTGTGTTTTTTCTGTGTCACTAAACCCACATCATAAAAACCTATCAATAAATGCTGTATTACATGCAATTCATACTCACTCGGTCACTATGAGATTCGTTTTCTCTATTCTGCAGAAAACCTTGTTGATTCTGCTGCTTCCTATCTCCACCTTCTGTCCATGTCCCCAACTCAGCTAGGGATTTTTTGGAGCTGTGGTGGCAACTCTGCACATGCTCAGTTTTCAGTGAGTTTCTTTGCTGAGCATTTCCTCCCTATTACATCTGAGCAGCCCATGTGACTATAGAGTCTCACATGTGGGTGTATACACAGTGGTTAATGACAGCCCACTCCCTCCCAACTCCTCCATGCTCACTAACTAGCTAAACACAATGGGGGCTGGATATTATATGTAGGTTAATGGAGGCTTCACCTCCCTGTTATTCTAAGACACAGGCTGGAGTGGCATAACACAATCTGTGACTGGCAGAAATCCAAGACATTATTGCCAAATCCAAGAAGTTATTCCCAAAAAATAATAAATATTTAATTTCAAATATATGTTTGTATGACCATTTAAAATGTTTATTGATATTATTTATTTATTATTAGTCTCTTTTCCAAGGGATATTTTTAAAATTTTATTTTGAACATGTGACCAGCAGCAGAGGACTAGAAGCTCCTTCTGCTTATGTTTCACTGCAGATAGGCTGGGAAAGATCTGGGTCATGTGACAGCTGTATTTGAATAGGGAAAGGGTTGATTTTTTTTGTAAATTAAAATAATTACAGTACCATCATCCACATACAGATTAGGTGGGTATTAGGATACAGAAGGGTCAATGTAAATTAACCACTTGACGACCGCCTCACGCCGAAGTACGTCGGCAAGGTGCCACGGACAGGCAAAATCACGTACATGTACGTGATTTGCCTTCCGCGGGTGGGGGGTCCGATCGCCCCCCCCCCCCGGTGCCCGAGGCGGTCGCCATTTCTTCCCGGGCGATGAGAGGTGAGGGGGTGGCCATCCATTGTTGGCCACCCCCTCCCGATCGCTCCCGGCGAATGAGAATGCTTCCTTTCCCTCTGTAATGTAAACAGAGGGAAAGGAAGTGATGTCATCCCTCCTCGAGTCGGTCTTTTTGATCCGGCGCCGAGGAGAGAAGACATCAAGTAAGTCTGCACAACACTACACATCCAGTAGAACACGCCAGGCACACTTGTCACCCCCCATCACCCCCCGATCACCCCCTGATCACCCCCCTGTACCCCCTGTCACTCTGACACCAATAGCATTTTTTTTTTTTTTTTGCATTGGTGTCAGTTTGTGTCAGTTAAAAGTTTTAGGGCAGTTAGGTTAGCCCCCTTTAGGTCTAGGGTACCCCCCCTTAGGTCCAGGGTACCCCCCTAACCCCCCTAATAAAAGTTAACCCCTTGATTACCCCCCGTCACCAGTGTCGCTAAGCGATCGTTTTTCTGATCGCTGTATTAGTGACACAGGTGACGCTAGTTAGGGAGGTAAGTATATAGGTTCGCTGTCAGTGTTTTATAGCGACAGGGACCCCCATATACTACCTGCTAAAGGTTTTAACCCCCTGATTGCCCCCTAGTTAACCCTTTCACCAGCGATCACCGTATAAGTGTTACGGGTGACGCTGGTTAGCTAGTTTGTTTTTTGTAGTTTATTACAGTTTATTACAGTTTATCATAGTTTTAGGGCACCCGCCGTTTATTAACCCCCTAATTGCCCGGCGGTGATAGAAGTTAAGTTTTTAGGATCAGATAAGGTCTGCGTCGCCCCAGGCAGCGTCAGGTTAGCGCCAGTACCGCTAAAACCCACGCACGCAGCATACACCTCCCTTAGTGCTATAGTATCTGAGCGGATCGATATCTGATCCGATCAGATCTATACTCCCCAGCAGTTTAGGGTTCCCTGAAACGCAGTGTTAGCGGGATCAGCCCAGATACCTGCTAGCACCTGCGTTTTGCTCTTCGGCCCAGCCCTGCCCAGCCCACCCAAGTGCAGTATCGATCGATAACTGTCACTTACAAAACACTAAGCACACATAACTGCAGCGTTCGCAGAGTCAGGCCTGATCCCTGCGATCGCTAACAGTTTTTTGGTAGCGTTTTGAATCAGTCGCTGACAGTCAGGAGCTTTTTTGCCTGTGAGTCTCACTAGTGTACCCCTAAATTTAGAGCCCAAAATGGCAAATAGAAGGTACACTAGTGAAGAGGCCTACACGTTTCTGAGTATGACAGATAGTGAAGAGGAAGTCACTCATCTGTCAAGTTCAGGCTCAGAATACGAACCTGTAGAGGACACCGGCTCCATGACAGATAGCTCTGACGACAGAGTTGTGGTCCCTGCTAAGGTCAGGCGTACCAGACCCCAATCTTCTTCTGTCCTTGAAGTGCAAGAACCGCAGGGCTCTCGTATGGAGCAGAGAAGTACTAGCGCCGCTACTCCTTCTGGTGAACTGGCAAGCACCAGCGGCCTAGTACACCCTGGTCGTACATCCAGCACTGCAGTATCACGTGGTGACGTGGCGAGTCCCATAAGTGCAGTTCAAGCTGGCGAGGTGGCAAGCACTAGTAGTGTCCCGCTGCCACCAAGAAGACAAAGACAGGCCCGTCGTGCCCATAGTGCCCTTCCTGCTGCATTGGCCAATCCGAATTGGGAACCCACCACTTCTGCAGCACCCGTACTTCCCCCTTTCACTGGCCAACCCGGAATTCAGGTTGAAACAGTTGACTTTACGCCACTGGATTTTTATTCACTGTTTTTCACCGAAGATCTCTATAGATCTATTGTGGACCAAAGCAATTTATACGCTGGTCAACACATCGCCGCTAATCCCCAGTCCTCCCTTGCCAGAGATTGGAGACCAATTACGGTCTCCGAATTTAAGACCTTTCTGGGCCTTTCCCTCCTCATGGGGTTGAATAAAAAGAGTAAGTTGCGGTCATATTGGTCCACTGACCCAATTTACCATTCACCCTTGTTCTCTGCTTCCATGGCCAGGGCACGATACGAGCAGATTTTGCGGTTCATGCACTTCAACGACAATGAACTCTGTCGTCCTCGTGGAGACCCTGCATACGATCGGCTCTACAAAATTCGGCCCCTCGTAAACCACTTCAACCAACGTTTTGCAGACTTGTTTACCCCCCATCAAGTTGTCTGCGTTGATGAGTCCCTGATTAAGTTTTCTGGCCGCTTGTCATTCAAACAGTACCTTCCCAGCAAGCGTGCCAGATACGGGGTCAAGATGTATAAGCTCTGTGACAGGGCCACAGGCTATACATGTAGATTTATGGTTTACGAGGGAAAAGATAGTCACGTAGAGCCGACAAACTGCCCTGACTACATAGGAAGCGCTGGCAAGATAGTGTGGGACTTGGTGTCACCCTTATTCGGAAAGGGGTACCACTTGTACGTGGACAATTATTATACGAGCGTGCCACTTTTTAGTCACTTGTTTGATCAGCAGATTGGAGCATGTGGCACCGTGCGACCTAATCGCCGGGGCTTTCCCCAGCGGCTTGTAGATTCCCGTCTTAGGCTGGGGGAGAGAGCCTGCTTGAAGTATAATAATTTGCTCGCTATGAAGTGGAGGGATAAGAAGAATGTTTTCGTTCTCACCTCCCTTCATGCAGACACGACGACCCAAATTCCTACGGCGACTGGTGTTGTGGAGAAACCCCTCTGTGTCCACGAATACAACCTTAATATGGGAGGGGTGGACCTCAACGACCAGTTGTTGGCGCCGTACTTAGTTGCCCGTAAGGCCAGACGCTGGTACAAAAAAGTGTCTGTATACTTATTTCAATTGGCTTTGCTGAATGCTCATGTGCTATACAGAGCTTCAGGACAGACTGGATCCTTCCTTAAATTCCAGGAAGAGATCGTCAGAGCCCTTCTGTTTCCAGACGGTGCTCTACCTCACCTTCCCCAACCAAATGCAGTAAGCCGGCTGCATGAGCGGCATTTTCTTTATGCCATCCCGAGTACCCCTACCCAACGAGCCCCCCAAAAAAGATGTCGTGTCTGCAGCAAGCGCGGATTTAGGCGTGACACCCGGTGTTATTGTCCCTCCTGCCCTGGCAATCCTGGTCTTTGCATGGGTGAATGCTTTGAACGCTACCATACATTAGTTGAGTATTAGCGTAGGGTTCAGCACTGCACAGACTAGGCACACTAACACAGGGTCTCCCAAGATGCCATTGCATTTTGAGAGACCCAAACCTGGAACGAGTTACAAAAGTTAAAAGTTACTAAAAAAAAGTGTAAAAAAAATAAATAAAAAAAAAAAAAAAAAAAATAAAAACAAAAAAAAATATAAAATAAAAAAACCAAAAATAGTTGTTGTTTTATTGTTCTCTCTCTCTCTCTATTGTCTCTCTATTGTTCTTCTCTTTTTTACTCTATTCTATTCTGCAATGTTTTATTGTTATTATGTTTTACCATGTTTCCTTTTCAGATTTTTTATACTTTACCGTTTACTGTGTTTTGTTGGTAACCATTTTATTGTTTTCAGGTACGCCATTCAGTTGCAGCGCGGATTTATTTATCTTGACAGCAACAGCGTTTGCTCCCACGATATATAAAGCCGTGACTCCAGCGCTGTCGGAGGTGATTTCACCACCACAGTTACATACTTCAGCATATATGCCGAAGCGTGGGGGCAGCAGTGGGTGGAGGAGCAATTTGCTCCTGCCTTTTGCGGGAGGATGCCCCCATGCTTCGGCATATATATATTTTAGGCACAGGTTGCGTTAAATGTTTTATTTTTTACTATGTTTTTTTTTTTTTGTATTTGCTTTGCAGGTATGGTAAGTCTTACTGTTATACTGCAATGTTACTTTGTTTTATTGTTAACCATCATTTGCTTAGCAGGTACGCCATTCAGTTGCAGCGCGGATTTATTTATCTTGACAGCAACAGCGTTTGCTCCCACGATATATAAAGCCGTGACTCCAGCGCTGTCGGAGGTGATTTCACCACCACAGTTACATACTTCAGCATATATGCCGAAGCGTGGGGGCAGCAGTGGGTGGAGGAGCAATTTGCTCCTGCCTTTTGCGGGAGCATGCCCCCATGCTTCGGCATATATAAATGGTGCATGTATGCCCATCATTAGAAGTGGGTGGATGAAGGGAGGTATTCTAATGGTGGGCATACCCACCGATCAATATCTTTTTTTCGTTCAGCCCACAGGCTGCATGAAAAAAAAGTTTACAATATATGCCTAACAAGGACCAGCAACGTACTGGTATGTTGCTGGACTTTGAGTGGTTATACCAGAATGATGCCTGCAGGTTTAGGTATCATCTTGGTATCATTCTTTTCAGCCAGCGGTCGGCTTTCATGTAAAAGCAATCCTAGTGGCTAATTAGCCTCTAGACTGCTTTTGCAAGCAGTGGGAGGGAATGCCCCCCTCCCCCACCGTCTTCCATGTTTTTCTCTGGCTTTCCTGTCCCAACAGGGAACCTGAAAATGCAGCCGGTGATTCAGCCAGCTGACCATAGAGCTGATCAGAGACCAGAATGGCTCCAAACATCTCTATGGCCTAAGAAACCGGAAGCTACGAGCATTTCATGACTTAGATTTCGCCGAATGTAAACAGCGCCATTGGGAAATTGGGAAAGCATTTTATCACACCGATCTTGGTGTGGTCAGATGCTTTGAGGGCAGAGGAGAGATCTAGGGTCTAATAGAGCCCAATTTTAAAAAAAAAGAGTACCTGTCACTACCTATTGCTATCATAGGGGATATTTACATTCCCTGAGATAACAATAAAATTAATAAAACAAAAATAAAAATGAAAGGAACAGTTTAAAAATAAGACAAAAAAGCAAAAAAATAATAAAGAAAAAAAAAAAAAAAAAAAGCACCCCTGTCCCCCCCTGCTCTCGCGCAAAGGCGAACGCAAGCGTCGGTCTGGCGTCAAATGTAAACAGCAATTGCACCATGCATGTGAGGTATCACCGCGAAGGACAGAACGAGGGCAGTAATTTTAGCAGTAGACCTCCTCTGTAAATCTAAAGTGGTAACCTGTAAAGGCTTTTAAAGGCTTTTAAAAATGTATTTATTTTGTCGCCGCTGCGCGTTTGTGCGCAATTTTAAAGCATGTCATGTTTGGTATCCATGTACTCGGCCTAAGATCATCTTTTTTATTTCATCAAACATTTGGGCAATATAGTGTGTTTTAGTGCATTAAAATTTAAAAAAGTGTGTTTTTCCCCCAAAAAATGCGTTTGAAAAATCGCTGCGCAAATACTGTGTGAAAAAAAAATATGAAACACCCACCATTTTAATCTGTAGGGCATTTGCTTTAAAAAAAATATATAATGTTTGGGGGTTCAAAGTAATTTTCTTGTAAAAAAAAATTATTTTTTCATGTAATCAAAAAGTGTCAGAAAGGGCTTTGTCTTCAAGTGGTTAGAAGAGTGGGTGATGTGTGACATAAGCTTCTAAATGTTGTGCATAAAATGCCAGGACAGTTCAAACCCCCCCCAAATGACCCCATTTTGGAAAGTAGACACCCCAAGCTATTTGCTGAGAGGCATGTCGAGTCCATGGAATATTTTATATTGTGACACAAGTTGCGGGATAGAGACAAATCTTTTTTTTTTTTTTTGCACAAAGATGTCACTAAATGATATATTGCTCAAACATGCCATGGGAATATGTGAAATTACACCCCAAAATACATTCTGTTGCTTCTCCTGAGTATGGGGATACCACTTTTTGGGAGCCTAGCCGCGCACAGGACCCCGAAAACCAAGCCCCGCCTTCAGGCTTTCTAAGGGCGTAAATTTTTGATTTCACTCTTCACTGCCTAGCACAGTTTCGGAGGCCATGGAATGCCCAGATGGCACAACCCCCCCCCCCCCCCCAAATGACCCCATTTTGTAAAATAGACACCCCAAGCTATTTGCTGAGAGGTATAGTGAGTATTTTGCAGACCTCACTTTTTGTCACAAACTTTCGAAAATTGAAAAAAGAAAAAAAAAATACATTTTTCTTGTCTTTCTTCATTTTCAAAAACAAATGAGAGCTGCAAAATACTCACCATGCCTCTCAGCAAATAGCTTGGGGTGTCTACTTTCCAAAATGGGGTCATTTGGGGGGGGTTTGTGCCATCTGGGCTTTTTATGGCCTTCAAAACTGTGATAGGCAGTGAGGAGTGAAATCACAACTTTACGCCCTTAGAAATCCTGAAGGCGGTGCTTGGTTTTCGGGGCCCCGTATGCGGCTAGGCTCCCAAAAAGTCCCACACATGTGGTATCCCCATACTCAGGAGAAGCAGCTAAATGTATTTTGGGGTGCAATTCCACATATGCCCATGGCCTGTGTGAGAAATATATCATTTAGTGACAACTTTGTGCAAAAAAAAAAAAAATTGTCACTTTCCCGCAACTTGTGTCAAAAAATAAAATATTCCATGGACTCAACATGCCTCTCAGCAAATAGCTTGGGGTGTCTACTTTCCAAAATGGGGTCATTTGGGGGGGTTTTGTGCCATCTTGGCATTTTATGGCCTTCAAAACTGTGATAGGAAGTGAGGAGTGAAATCAAAAATTTATGCCCTTAGAAATCCTGAAGGCGGTGCTTGGTTTTCGGGGCCCCGTACGCGGCTAGGCTCCCAAAAAGTCCTAAACATGTGGTATCCCCATACTCAGGAGAAGCAGCAGAATGTATTTTGGGGTGTAATTCCACATATGCCCATGGCATGTTTGAGCAATATATCATTTAGTGACAACTTTGTGCAAAAAAAAAAAAAAAAAAAGTGTTACTTTCCCGCAACTTGTGTCAAAATATAAAATATTCCATGGACTCAACATGCCTCTCAGCAAATAGTTTGGGGTGTCTACTTTCCAAAATGGGGTCATTTGGGGGGGTTTTGTGCCATCTTGGCATTTTATGGCCTTCAAAACTGTGATAGGTAGTGAGGAGTGAAATCACAACATTACGCCCTTAGAAATCCTGAAGGCGGTGCTTGGTTTTCGGGGCCCTGTATGCGGCTAGGCTCCCAAAAAGTCCCACACATGTGGTATCCCCATACTCAGGAGAAGCAGCTAAATGTATTTTGGGGTGCAATTCCACATATGCTCATGGCCTGTGTGAGAAATATATCATTTAGTGACAACTTTGTGCAAAAAAAAAAAAAAAATTGTTACTTTCCCGCAACTTGTGTCAAAAAAGAAAGTATTCCATGGACTCAACATGCCTCTCAGCAAATAGCTTGGGGTGTCTACTTTCCAAAATGGGGTCATTTGGGGGGGTTTGTGCCATCTGGGCATTTTATGGCCTTCAAAACTGTGATAGGTAGTGAGGAATGAAATCAAAAATTTATGCCCTTAGAAATTATGAAGGCGGTGATTGGTTTTCGGGGCCCCGTACGCGGCTAGGCTCCCAAAAAGTCCCACACATGTGGTATACCCATACTCAGGAGAAGCAGCTGAATGTATTTTGGGGTGTAATTCCACATATGCCCATGGCCTGTGTGAGCAATATATCATTTAGTGACAACTTTTTGTAAATATTTTTTTTTTTTGTCATTATTCAATCACTTGGAACAAAAAAAATAAATATTCAATGAGTTCAACATGCCTCTCAGCAATTTCCTTGGGGTGTCTACTTTCCAAAATGGGGTCATTTGGGGGGGTTTTGTACTGCCCTGCCATTTTAGCACCTCAAGAAATGACATAGGCAGTCATAAACTAAAAGCTGTGTAAATTCCAGAAAATGTACCCTAGTTTGTAGACGCTATAACTTTTGCGCAAACCAATAAATATACGCTTATTGACATTTTTTTTACCAAAGACATGTGGCCGAATAAATTTTGGCCTAAATGTATGACTAAAATTGAGTTTATTGGATTTTTTTTATAACAAAAAGTAGAAAATATCATTTTTTTTCAAAATTTTCGGTCTTTTTCCGTTTATAGCGCAAAAAATAAAAACGGCAGAGGTGATCAAATGCCATCAAAAGAAAGCTCTATTTGTGGGAAGAAAAGGACGCAAATTTCGTTTGGGTACAGCATTGCATGACCGCACAATTAAAAGTTAAAGCGACGCAGTGCCAAATTGGAAAAAGACCTCTGGTCCTTAGGCAGCATAATGGTCCGGGGCTCAAGTGGTTAAACAGTGTGTGTTTAGTATCACTCTAAAGTGTAAACATATTCACCTCAACTCCCGCACTGTGTTGTCCCGGAGTTCCCTTACCATCCGTTGACCTCTTCGGTTGGACTTCTTGTGGGTACCGATCTTTGGTCATTTTCATTGGTTGGAATGAGATGACATCTCTCCCACATATGCAAGTTCATTCATCTTGGTTAATGCCAAAATTGTACACTGAGCAGCTCAGTGCGAACAGGCAGGTAAGAATCTTTAATGCAGAAGAGACTTAGCATGTCTCCTCTGTATTATAAAACCTGCCTGTTCACATTTAAAAAAAAAAATTGTAATTACAGTTCCACTTTAACCACTTCCCGCCCGCTGTATGCAGAATGACGGCCGGGAAGTGGTTCTGTTATCCTGACTGGGCGTCGTATGACGTCCAGCAAGATAACATGCTGGCGCGCGCCCATGGGGGCGCACCGCGCGGCGATCGCGAGTGCGGCATGTCAGTTTGTCACCCCGCATCTCTGATCTTGATAAGAAGCCTCTGTCTTCTTACCATTAGATCAGCTGTGACCAATCACAGCTGATCATCACATGAACCAGGAAGTGCCAGTAAACGGCATTTCTCGGTTGGCGCTGACAGGGAGAGCCGATCGGCAGCTCTCCCTGTCAGAGGGGGGGTCTGTGCTGATAATCAGCACATTTATTATCAGCACAGCCCTCTCAGATGTGCCACAACACCTTTTAAAATGTGCCCATAAGCTGTCAGTCAGTGCCCCATAAAAACACAGCTCACAGTGTCCATCAAAGTGCCAATCAGTGCCCATATCAGTGCTAATCAGTGCCCACCTCAGTGCCAGTCAGTGCTCAGCAGTAAAACCTGTCAGTGCTGCCCATCAGTGCCACCTGTCAGTGCCAATCAGTACCGCCTATCTGCCAATCAGTGCCGCCTGTCAGTGCCTATCACAACCGCCTGTAAATGCCCATCAGTCGCCTGTCAGTGCCCATCAGTGCCACCTATCAGTGCCCATCAGTGCTGCATATCAGTGCCCATCGGTGCTGCATATCAACTCCGCCTATCAGTGCCCATCAATTCTACATTTCAGTGCATCCTCATCAGTGCCCTTCAGTGCTCCAGAATTACCCCTGACTGTCCTGCTTTTGTTAAATGTATCTGACAGACCTCTATATTGTTTTGGGCCATGTAGGTATTTTGTTTGATACCATAAATTACTTCACCGTAACTAACTTCACTGTAACCAACCATGAATGGTCACTATTCACTGACCCTAGCTGTTCACTTACACTTACCCTGACAAATCACTAATTCTGACTAGCACCAGTAGCATTGCCAGGGGGTGGCTATTGGGGCTTTAGCCCCGAGTCTGGGGCCCATAGCCCCGAGTCTCTTACCGGGTGGGTGCAGTATGTCCCAGTCCGGACTGCAGGGGACAGGGGCGGACTGAGCCATGGTAGCGCTGGCTCCAGCTCCGCCCCCGCCTCACCTGACTCTACTTTTGGTCATTGGTTGCTAGAGCCACCTAGCGTCTAGCAATCAGTGATGTCACGGCCGCAACTCCCTCCCTGCCCAGCATTCAAAGCGGAGGAGGATTCCACTTCCTCGTCCTCTGTGCTAGTGCTCGTGGGGCCTAAAGAGTCATGGTCCTGGGACTCCTGGACTGGAGCGTCCTGCCACTGGTCTAGTGGTGGCGTGGGGTCCAGAGCAGCAGCATTAAACAGGGAGGGGGAGGCCTGGGCAGCTGGGAAGATCCCAGGAGGGAGAGAGAGAAGATGAGACCCCGCCACCCTGAGCAGCATTCCCGGCACCTCCCAGAGCTTGCACTTCTTCTCCAACCTTCTCTCCCAGCTTGCTGTGACTGGAACAGGAAAACCGGCTGACCGAGGTATCACCACGCCTACCCACACAGATAGGGGCTGGATGTCAGGGCTGGGCTCAGCCCTTCCTTCTCAAAGCTGGCCACTCAACTGTCGGCTAATTGCCAGCTCCTATCTCTCCTATCTCTCCACCTATCTCTCACCTGTTGATATCCTGCTCGTCAGTCTCTCCTACTTAAGCCGTCCAGTACAGTTCCTGTTAAAGACTTGCTTGGCTGACATTCCTTCTGGCTCCAGATCCTGCTTGCTGTTCTACTACGCTCATCTCTGGCTCCCTGACGTTTTGGCTTGTCTGACTATCCATTGCGGTTCCTGAACTCTGGCTATGTTTTGACTACGTTTACTCTGTTTACCTTTTTTTTATCATTATTATTAAACAAGTGTGATTTAACTGTACTTCTGTCTCAGTTTGATTCATGGTTTCTGACAATAGGCGAAGGACCAATAAACCGAGGTGCGAACTTCAGAGAGGGAATGCGAAGTTGGAGGTTGCGAGATGACAGCCAGACCCTGTCCCCAACCTGGTAAGAAGGCGCAGGCAGGCATCTGCGGTCAGTATGGAGTCTGTACCTATCATTAGCATGTCGCAAAGCCTCCTGGACTTGTGCTCAAGTGGAACGAAGACCATGGAGATGCTCTTCTAACGCAGGAATACCCTACGGAACAAATGAGTCAGGCAACATGGATGGTTGGAAACCATAGTTCAGCATAAACAGGATAATCTGGAAACAGAATTCAGGGCACTATTGTGAGCAAACTCTGCTCACAGTAAAAGGTCTGACCAGTTGTTATGATGGTCAGAAATATAGCAACGTAGAAATTGCTCCAAGGACTGATTGGCTCATTCTGCAGCCCCATTAGACTGCGGGTGATGTGCAGAGGAGAAAGCAAGCTGAATTCCCAACTGTGCACAAAAGGCTCGCCAGAACCGGGACACAAACTGACTACCCCTGTTTGAGACAATCACCTTGGGTAGCCCGTGCAAGCGAATGATCTCCCGAGCAAAAATGGAAGCCAGTTCCTTAGAAGTGGACAAACCCTCTATGGGAGATGCAAAAACCTGTTGTCTTGAGTTACCCTGAGTTTGTGGCTTTTTTAAAAGGGTATTTGATGTTCCCGCACTATCCGCTTCTGCTGCCAAGTGCGTCATATCCATCAAACAGAGTATGAGAACTGTTGCCAATTACGCCATTGAATGTTCGTACTCTGGCAGCAGAGGTTGCTTGAAACAATGAGGCTCTTGTGGTTGCATTTTCTCATGGTCTCTCTGATAACATCAAGGATGAGATAGCAGCCTGAGATATACCCACTGAGCTGGAGAGGTTGATCACGTTTGCCATCCTCATTGACTCCAGACTCAGAGAAAGACTCCCTTTTAAGGAGCACTTGCGGAAGCCTCCTGTACATTTGTCTCTGAACTTTGCAGTCCCACCCTTGCCTCCCTCATCCCATGCCTCCTGGTACCGAGATCCAGGACCAAGGGAGGGGTGAGATTCAACCTTATGCCTGCACCTTGGGTCCGCTGTGGCCATTTTATCCACTGCTCTGGAAGCTTTGAAAGGCTTACCTCAGTCACTTTTGCTGTCTTTTAACTTGTACCATGTGAGTTTAAATCTTGGAGGCTGTTTAGTGTTTTCATTAAAGCTTTTTTATGGTATTACACTATTGGTACTCTTTCTTTACTCACATGTGGAGATTATATGAGACGCACGGCTGGAGTTTGGATGCTTGCTCTAAAGTCCTATCCATGTGGTTTAAATGTGTTTTAGCCTAACATGAGAATGTAGGCATTGGAATTCGGTGAGTGTGTTTCTTTAGGGGAGTGGAATCACAGACACATTGGTGTGGTGAATGGATTAAGAGATCTTCACATCGACTATAGATCCTCTTCAATATTTTATGGACTTTATTTTTCTATATTTTGTGTAATATTTTTTTGTTCTTTTGTGGCTTCACTAGTCACATCTTATCACTTCACTTGTCACAGGGTGTTTAGTGTTATTTGTCAATTTAATGCTCTAGCATTTATTATATTTTAGTACATGTCAGTTATACTTTGATTTGTAAATTTTGAATCACATACTCCTTGTGCACAAACATTTAGCGCCACTATTTTGACTTTGTGTCATTATCCCAGATTGACCAGTAGTTAAAATTCAGCTTTTATATTTGATCTTTTTAAGTGGCAGCTTCCATATATTTTTTATCTATCCAGAGGCGCAGTGGCGGTATTCTGAGTAGTGGCGCCGATTTCTCAATTATACCCACAGGATTACAAAACATATACAGTGCCAACAGTGCCCCATCAGTACAGTGCCCCATCAGTACAGTGCCCACCTGTGCCAATCGGTGCCCACTTGTACCCACCTGTCGGTGATCAGTGTCCATCTGCACATCTTCACAATCAGTGCACATCTGTGCCACCTCATCAGTGCCCACCTGTGCCACCTCATCAGTGCCCACCTGTACCGGCTTATCAGTGCACATCTGTGCAATCAATCAGTGCACATCTGTGCCGCCTCATCAGTACCCAGCTGTGCCACCTCATTAGTGCACATCTGTGCCATCTCATCAGTGCACATCTGTTCCGCCTCATCAGTGCCCACCTGTGCCACCTCATCAGTGCCCACCTGTGCCAATCCGTGCCCATCTGTGCCACCTCATCAGTGCACATCTGTTCCACCTCATCAGTGCACATCTGTTCCACCTCATCAGTACCCACCTGTGCCACCTCATCGGTGCCCACCTGTGCCAATCAGTGCCCATCTGTGCCACCTCATCAGTGCACATCTGTTCCACCTCATCAGTGCCCACCTTTGCCACCTCATCAGTGCCCACCTGTGCCGCCTCATCAGTGCACATCTGTTCCACCTCATCAGTGCACATCTGTTCCACCTCTTCTGGTAAGTGCCCAGTAAGCAAGTGGTTAAACAAGTGTGATTTAACTGTACTTCTGTCTCAGTCTGATTCATGGTTTCTGACACTGGGACAGTAGGGACTGCAGGCAATGCTAGGGGGTCTCTCATCCACCCCCCCTCTCTCTCCTTTTTCTCTTAAAGTGCTCCTTCTTTAAGGATGACAGACAAACAGGACCTACTATGGTGACAGAAGCACCTGGAAAGCCAGTTTAGCAAGCAAAGGGTGTGCTGTGTACATGAGAAACTGGAATAATCAAGGGTGTGATCCTTCTTGAGGCTGGATTCACACCTATGCATTTTTAGTGCTTTTTGCATTTTGCAGATTTGCACTACAGAACGTGTTCCATAGAAAACAATGTTAAATGGACTGTAGTGCAAATCTGCAAAATGCAAAAAGCACTAAAACTGCATAGGTGTGAATCCAGCCTGACAGAGGAGTCTGCCTTCACAGGGAGATCTAACTATCATACTATTGCAAACCCACTGGAAGCTAAAATGCATTTGTCTGTAGAGACAGTGGCGTAGCGTGGGGGGTGCGGGGGGTGCCGTGGCCCCGGGCGCAAAATTTGGGGGGGCGCAGCATCAGGTGCCAGTGACACGCCGTCCAAATGCTAAGTGTGTACGGACGGTGTCACTGGCTGTGTTGCGGCATGGGCAGCGGGTGCTCGGTGATTGGATGAACGGGGGTCACGTGCGGTGGCAGGGCTGGATTGCTCCAGGAGTCCCGCTTCCGCCTTACTGTGTGAACCACTGCCGTCTTCTCCTCCGCCGCTCTGGACTGGATCTCCCATTTCTACAGTGCGGCAGCCAGTCCAGCTCTACCCCACATGCAATGATAACATCTCCGGGGAACCGGATCTTCCTGACCAAGTGAACTGCGGTATGTGAAACAGATGTACACTTCACATACACAGAGCATCACCCTCTCCCCCACTTATCTCAAATGTATCTCCCGCCCGCCCCCCCAATGTCCCTCCTGTCCTCCCACTTATCCTCAATGTCCCTCCTGTCCTCCCACTTATCCTCAATGTCCCTCCTGTCCTCCCACTTATCCTCAATGTCCCTCCTGTCCCCAATGTCCCTCCTGCCCCCCACTTATCCCCAATGTCCCTCCTGTCCCCCAATGTCCCTCCTGCCCCCCCGAATATTCCTCTTGTCCCTCCTGTCCCCCAATGTCCCTCCTGCCCCCCCCTGTATATTCCTCTTGTCCCCCAATGTCCCCCCCTGCCCCCCACTTATCCCCAATGTCCCTCCCGCCCCCCCGAATATTCCTCTTGTCCCCCAATGTCCCTCCTGCCCCCACTTATCCCCAATGTCCTTCCCTCCCCCCGAATATTCCTTTCATCCCCCAATGTCCCTCCTGCCCCCCACTTATCCCCAATGTCCCTCCCGCCCCCCTGAATATTCCTCTTGTCCCCCAATGTCCCTCCTGCCCCCCACTTATCCCCAATGTCCCTCCTGTCCCCCAATGTCCCTCCTGTCCCCCACTTATCCTTAATGTCCCTCCTGCCCCCCCCCATGTCCCTCCTGTCCTCCCACTTATCCTCAATGTCCCTCCTGTCCCCCCCCAATGTCCCTCCTGTCCTCCCACTTATCCTCAATGTCCCTCCTGCCCCCCACTTATCCTCAATGTCCCTCCTGTCCCCCCACTTATCCTCAATGTCCCTCCTGTCCTCCCACTTATCCTCAATGTCCCTCCTGTCCCCCACCATGTTCCTCCTGTCCCCCACTTATCCCTGATGTCCCTCCTGTCCCCCCTGTCCTCCCACTTATCCTCAATGTCCCTCCCGTCCCCCCCCCAATGTCCCTCCCGTCCGCCCCCCCCCCCCCCATGTTCCTCCTGTCCTCCCACTTATCCTCAATTTCCCTCCCGCCCCCCATGTTCCTCCTGTCCCCCAATGTCCCTGCTGTCCTTCCACTTATCCTCAATGTCCCTCCCGCCCCCCCCCCCCCACGTTCCTCCTGTCCCCCAATGTCCCTCCTATCCTCCCACTCATGCTCAATGTCCTTCCCGTCCCCCCCAATGTTCCTCCTGTCCCCCAATGTCCCTCCTGTCCCCCACTTATCCCCAATGTCCCTCCTGTCCCCCCAATGTCCCTCCAGTACCCCCACTTATCCTCAATGTCCCTCCTGTCCCCCCACTTATCCTCAATGTCCCTCCTGTTCCTCCAATGTCCCTCCTGTCCCCCCACTTATCCCCAATGCCCCTCCTGTCCCTCCAATGTTCCTCATTTCCCCCAATGTCCCTCCTGTCCTCCCACTTATCCTCAATCTCCCTCCCACCCACCCCCCCCTCAATGTCCCTCCTGTCCCCCAATGTTCCTCCTGTCCCCCAATGTCCCTCCTGCCCCCCCCAATGTCCCTCCAATGTTTCTCCTGTCCCCCAATGTCCCTGCTGTCCCCCACTTATCCCCAATGCCCCTCCTCTCACTTATTCCAAATGTTCCTCCTTTCCCCCCACTTATCCTCAATGTCCCTCCCCTCCTCCCACTTATCCTCAGTGTCCCTCCTGTCCTCCCACTTATCCTCAGTGTCCCTCCTGTCCTCCCACTTATCCTCATGGTCCCTCCCATTCCCCCCCAATGTCCCTCCTGTCCCTCCAATGTTCCTCCTGTTCCCCCAATTATCCCCATTATCCCACTTATCCTCACTTATCCTAAATGTCACCCCTCCCCTCCTACTTATTCGAAATGCCCCTCCTCTCCCCCCACTTATCCCCAATGCCCCTCCTCTCCCCCCACTTATCCCCAATGTCCCTCCTGTCCCGCCACTTATCCCAAATGTTTCTCCTCTCCTCCCATGTATCCCCAATATCCTCCACTTATCCCAAGTAACCCCTCTCTCTTCACTTATCCCAAATTTCCCCCCACTTAGCACCAATGTTCCAACTCTCCCCCAAGTTAGAAATTAGCAAATTGCCCCCCCCATTTAGCATCAATACCCTATTAACTTAGCACCAATATCATTGCCTATACCCCCTCATTGCACTAATGCCCCCTCTCCCCACCTAACAACATTGCACTCCTACTGTAAGCTGTAGCTGCACTTCTGTAGCAGCCCCTCTCCTGATACTTTGTAGGTGGGGAAGAGAGGATTTGTGGGTGGGAGGAGAGCTCTGTACTGGAAGGGGAGTTACTGTCCTGTGAGACATGCATTCCTGAGCCCTGCAATCTGTACGTAGCACAGTCATGAACTCTGCAGTGCATTCTCTATGCAGTGCACTTCTGAACTCTGCTCACTCTGCGTAGCGCTCTCCTGAACTATTTGCACTTTTGAACTCTTCACTCTGTATGTAGTGCACTCCTGAATCCTGCACTCAGTACATAGGACAGTCCTGATCTTTGCACTCAGTGCGTAGTAGAATCTTAATCTTTTCTTTTTGTATTTAGCACACTCCTAATCTTTGCACCCTGTACGTAGCTCACTACTGAATTCTGCACGGTGTATCCAGTACACTCCTGAGCTCTTCACTCTGTATGAATTGCACTCTGAACTCTGTACCTAGCGCTCTCCTAAACTTTACACTCTGTGTATAGGGTACTCCTGATTTTTGGTACGTAGCATAATCTTGATCTTTGCACTTTGTATATAGCACACTCCTGATCTTTGTACCCTGTACGCAGTACACTCATGAACTCTGTACATACTGCACTCCTGAACTCTGCACTCTGCGCAGAATGCACAAGTAGTATTTAACAATGCTCCATTAAGACTCTTATCATCTCCTGTAGTATGTCTGCAGTCTCTGACCATCTCCTGTAGTATGTCTGCAGTCTCTGACCATCTCCTGTAGTATGTCTGCAGTCTCTGACCATCTCCTGTAGTATGTCTGCAGTCTCTGACCATCTCCTGTAGTATGTCTGCAGTCTCTGACCATCTCCTGTAGTATGTCTGCAGTCTCTGACCATCTCCTGTAGTATGTCTGCAGTCTCTGACCATCTCCTGTAGTATGTCTGCAGTTTCTGACCATCTCCTATAGTATGCCTGCAGTTTCTGACTGTCTCCTGTAGTATGTCTAGCATTAAATAATATGCACAACCCTTACATCTGGGTTACTATTGGCTGCCTGCTCTGCTGTATATAAGGTGCTCCTTGTTATTTACAACCTAGACCTCTGATTGGCTGCCCGCAGCCTTTTATTATTGGCTGATACTGAGAAGATATCTCTTTGACTACTGTAATCAAAGAGATATCTCAGATCTAACCATTAATAAAAGGCTGCAGGTGGCCAATCAGAGGCTCAGACTGTGAGTGGAGGAACCTGGGCCCCCATTCTTGGGTGCTAAAAGCCCACAGGTTAGGGGGCGCAAATTACTTGCCTTGCCCCGGGTGCTGACAACCCACGCTACGCCACTGTGTAGAGAGACACCATGTGGTGGCAACTTTGATAGACAAGGACTACTGTTACTGGAACATGAGATCCATTTCTCTACTAAAAAATGCCAAACAGGCTAGAGGTTTTTTTTTTTTTTGAATGTGTTATGTTTTTTTGCTGTGCAATAAAACTGATTGTGGTCAGTTTGAAACCAGAAACTGTTGTATGGACTCTCAGTACCTGTAAATTAAACCTCACTTGAAGCTATCTAAATCTAGGAACAGAGAAAGCAAGATTGTGGTCATTGCATTATGGTTATAGTTATTCTCGAACAGGAAGGAGGTTGCAATAAAATAACTATGTAATAGAAATTGTTTACACTGCAACAATTTGGTAAAGTACAAAATAGAATCCTTTTCTTTTTTTGTACCATACAACACATCATGTTAGCACCACTGTATCGACTGATACATCAATTCTTGACTACCCTAGTGAAAACCAACTTCCCAACACTAATGAAATGTCACCCGACATTTCTGAACTGTCACCTAAATTGCCTGCTAAGCCCTACCAAATTCAAAATAAGTCCTATCTGAATGTCTTTGTAAATATCTGCACAGCCACTTTAAAAATACAGAGAAAGTATGTGAACTATCCAGCTATGAGAATAGAGCTGGAAGTATTGTATGTGTTGTGCAAAAGAGTATTATCATCAGTGGCTGTCCAATGGTGGAAGAGGAGAGCTGCAGGACCTGAATTTTACCAGATTCTTGACCTATTGCCACTAGAGAAGTGGAATCTTGACAGGTAAGTGTGCCATAATGTGACATTATGGCAAGAGCCCACCCACGCCCAATCCTAATGCTCAATTGTAAAATGCTCATAAATACCCAGAAAATCATGTAAGGTTTTGGTTGAACTGGATGGACCTGTGTTTCAACCAGACTAACTATGTAACTATGTAAGCACAAATGTACACTAGGGATGGGCTGAACACCCTCAGGTTCGGTTCGCATCCAGAACATGCGAACAGACCGAAAGTTTGCGTGAACATTCGAACACCATTAAAGTCTATGGGACTCGTGAAAGTTTATGGGAACGTGAGAAATCAAAAGTGCGAATTTTAAAGGCTAATATGCAAGTTATTGTCCTAAAAAGGGTTTGGGGACCCGGGTGCTGCCCCAGGGGACATGTATCATTGGAAAAAAAAATTTAAAAATGGAAGTTTTTTCAGGAGCAGTGATTTTAATGATGCTTAAAGTGAAAAAATAAAAGTGAAATATTCCTTTAAATTTAAAACTGCTTGAGGCTTTAATGTAATGTCTGATCCCAGCAATATGGATGAAAATCAGTGAGACAAACGGCATGGGTACCTCCCCCCAGCCCATTACCAAGTCCTTAGGGTCTTGTATGGATATTAAGGGGAACCCCGCACCCAAATTAAAAAATGAAAAGGCGTTGGGCCACCAGGCCCTATATACTCTGAACAGCAGTACACAGGTGGTGCAAACAAGACAGGGACTGTAGGTTTGTTCTTATGTAGAATCTGTTTGTAATTTGGAACAGGTACATTTTGTAAGTGTAGCTCCAGCCAAAAAATCTATTTTAAAGCTTTTTGGAAAACAGGGAAGGGTTATCACCCCTGTAACATTTGTTTTGCTGTCTGTGCCCCTGTTCAGAAGATTTCACCTTACTTTCTGTCCCAATGACAATTGGATTTTGAAAATTTGGGGTTTTTAGGGGAAACAAGGATTGGTGATAAATCAGTGGAGATACCTTTTCCCCATATTAACTCTTACAGGAGAGAATTTCCCTTCCTAGGGGTAGGTTTCCTCTCACTTCCTGTTGTCTCCCTCCGTTTGTAAGTAGGAGTCATTTGTAAGTACGGCCTGCCCTATACACTCTGTGGAAAATTGGGCCTTAGGTGTTGGTGGTACCAGAACACTGTAAGACCTCACAGTTACTCTTGGTGGGCGCTGGAATGGGCCCTGCTGTTAAATATTATATCAAGAATTGTAATTACATGCCCCTGTTAAACAGGGGCAGAAAAATTGGGCCTTAGGCGGTGGTGGAGGGGGTGGTCTCACAACACTGCAAAGCCTCACAGATACTTTTGTTGGGGCAGAAAAATTGGGCCTTAGCCACTGGTGGTGGAGCCCAGAACTAAAAATGTTCTTAGAAGCTATCAACTTGAACATTGAGGAGGAATAGGATAGTCACTCAGCATAAGAGGATAGTCACTCAGCATCAGCATAGGCAGTCTTGAAGGGATCTCACATACAAAAAAAATTAATTGGTTACATCAGCATCAGGTGCTTGGTAGCTGGTGATCCAAGACCGATTCATTTTTATGAAAGTGAGCCGATCAACCGAGTCGGTGGACAGGCGCACTCTGTGATCGGTTACAAAGCCTCCAGCAGCACTGAATGTGTGTTCCAAAAGAACGCTGGATGCAGGACAAACCAGTAGATCAATTGCATACTGTGCAAGCTCTGGCCCGTAATCCATCCTCAAGACTCAGTAACCCAGTGGATTTTCGGTTGGAAAGTTTTGCAAGTCTGATCTTGCCCCTAGGTATTCCTGCACCGTGTACAACAGACGCTGGCGATGGTTGCTGGAACTAATCAGACCTTGGGGCTGCGGACTAAAACATTGTCTGAACGCATCAGTCAGACGGCCACCTTCTCCACCACTCCTTCTTTGACTGACCGAAGCCTCAGCAACAGGTTGTCCAGGAGGACCAGAAAATTGTAACCTCCCAGGCTCTGGAAACGCATTGCACAGCACAAACCTTTCTGCAAGGCCTCCCGAATATGTTTCATCCTTTGCTCCCTCTGCGACAGCTAGATAAGTTCTGCCACCTTACCCTTGTAATGTGGATCAAGAAGGGTTGTCATCCCTCTCCTTGATACCACGAATACGAGGGTCCTTTTGCAGGCTTTGCAGGATCAGGGAGGCCATCCAGCGTAGGTTTGCTGAGGCATTCATTCCGGAGTCCTCTGGGTCACTAAGGACGACCTGATCCGCAGCCACCTCCTGCCAGCCACGTACATGGGTTTCTGGAGACTGGAAACGATCCCTTGAAGACTGCTGCTGATGCTGAGTGCCAGGTGCCACCTCCATGCTGACACAATCCTCCTCCTCCTCCTCTTCCTGTGTGATAGGCGGGCCTGCAGGAATACTGTCTGGATAAAGGGGGCCTTGAGAGATAAGGAAGTCCTCCTCTTCCTCCCTCTGTTCTGCCTCAATTGCCCTGCCCATTATTCCACGCAGTGTGTGCTCCAACAGGTAGACAAGAGGGACAGTATCACTGATGCATGCACTGTCACTGCTCACCATCCTCGTGGCTTCCTCAAATGGTGACAGGACAGTGCATGCATCCTTGATCATGAGCCACTGGCGTGGACGAAAAGAGCCAAGCTCCCCTGACCCTGTCCTGGTGCCATACTCACAAAGGTAGTCATTGATGGCCCTCTGCTGTGTGTGCAGCCGCTGCAGCATTGCCAACATTGAGTTCCACCTGGTGGGCATGTCACAGATGAGGCGGTTCTTAGGCAGGTTGCATTCCTTTTGGAGGTCAGCCAGCCGAGCACTAGCATTATATGACTGGCAGAAAAGCGCACAGACTTTCCTGGCCTGCCTCAGGAGATCCTGTAAGCCCGGGTACCTGCACAAGAACCACTGCACCACCAAATTAAGGACGTGAGCCAAACAGGGAACATAGGTGAAGTGTCCCTGAGGGCGGAGAGGAGGTTGGTGCCATTGTCGCAAACCACCATTCCTGGCTGAAGCTGGCGTGGCGTCAACCACC
This sequence comes from Aquarana catesbeiana, assembly GCF_042186555.1. Lineage (NCBI taxonomy): Eukaryota > Metazoa > Chordata > Amphibia > Anura > Ranidae > Aquarana > Aquarana catesbeiana. The sequence continues at coordinate 189,658,046 of NC_133334.1, read as the reverse complement.
TCTGAACCTGCCCCTGCAGAGCTGCCAGAATCTCTGCCCCAGTGTGGCTCCTGTCCCCTAAGCAGACCAAATCAAGCATCGCATGGCATCTTTTTGCCTGAGTGCTTGCGTAGCCCCTAGAACTCCTACGGAGCACCGCTGGTTCCGAGGACAAATCTGCACAGGAAGAGGCCATAGAGGAAGAAGAAGAGGAGAGGGTGGAGGAGAGAGGTGTAGCAGAATCACCACTACCAGCATTTTGGAGGTGTGGTGGCGCAACAAGCTCCAACAATATTGCACCCTGTCCTGCATCCTTCCCAGCTGCCAGCAGGGTTACCCAGTGCGCCGTGAAAGAAAGGTAACGTCCATGTCCATGCCTGCTGGACCATGAGTCAGCGGTAATATGCACCTTACCGCTGACCAATCTGTCCAACGAGACCAAGACATTGCCTTCCACATGTCAGTAGAGAGCCGGAATGGCCTTCCGAGAGAAAAATTGGCGTTTGGGAACCTGCCACTGAGGTACCGCACATTCCACAAATTCTTGAAAGGGGGCAGAGTCTACCAGCTGAAAAGGCAGCAGTTGGAGTGCTAGCAAATGAGCCAAACTAGCATTCAGCCGCTGAGCATGTGGATGGCTGGGACCGAATTTCTTTCGCCGGTTTAGCAACTGCTACAATCGGATTTTGGTATACCGCTAGCAGATTGCCCAGAAGTGCTTGGGACACCTAATTCTACACCTTCATTCCTCTCAGTGCAGCGTGTCCACGACCAGCACAGTTGGCTGTAAACACAGAGCCTGCTTGCCCTCTTTTAGTGTCCTGTGACCGTCTGCCTCTCCTTGGTGGCCTTCCAGACATACTGTACAATTGGAAAAATTAGCAAAACAATACCTGAAGTTTACTAAAAACTGTACTCCAGGAATGTCTTACAGTCAGGTATAGGCTTGGCTTGACTACAATGCAGTGGATATATATTTTATGAACTGCAGCTCACTGAGTCACCTGCCTGCCTGCCTGCCTGCCTGAAAGTGTCTTTGAACACGCACTCCAGGAATGGCCTACAGTCAGGTATAGGCTTGGCTGGACTACAATGCAGTGGATATATATTTTATGAACTGCAGCTCACTGAGTCACCTGCCTGCCTGAAAGTGTCTTTGAACACGCATTCCAGGAATGGCCTACAGTCAGGTATAGGCTTGGCTGGACTACAATGCAGTGGATATATTTTATGAACTGCAGCTCACTGAGTCACACGCACTCCAGGAATGGCCTACAGTCAGGTATAGGCTTGGCTAGACTATATTACAAATAAATAAAGAACTGCGCTACGTGCATAAATGTGAAAACATAAAATAAGTGAATCGTGAGTGACCAAATTTGAAGACAATCCTGCTGCTAAACACTAAAACCTCGATATAAGGCAAAGACCAAGTACATAACAATCAGTGTAGCGCTGGACATAAAAAAATTAGTGCACAATCTCTAATATTACTAAGATACAATGCCAAAACAAATAATATAAACACACCATCACTGGTGTCTGTTTGCATCCATTGATCTGTATACATCTTTGTTAAGATTTGCACCGGGTTGTTGGAGGAGTCAGGTGAAGCCAGCACGTGACTGCAGTAAGGCCCACTCCACACTGATTAACATTTGCTGTGGTTTACCTGTACCTGACCTTTTCCGAGAAGGAATATTGAAGGAATTCCCGGTAGCATACTTCCATATCGGGGTCCCCGTTGCTGTGGGCTGCCTGTCTGATGAAGTGAGAGAGGGCTCGGAGGGTCCATCATTCTTGGATGTTTCCACTACTAAGCCTGTTTTGACCCCCCTGAGTAAGGGCGGTCGCAGGCTTTTCGGTAAGCCTTCAATTTTACCATTTGGTGGTGGGCCGCACGAGAGGTGGATCAAGTATTCCCGAACCCTGCAAAACATCTTTTTCTGTATTTCTTTGGAATTAACACATTGTTATTTGGGACACTTTTTGAATTTTTTATTTCACTCATAAGAATTTCACTATTTATCATATTTAGATATAAGCCCTAGATGAATAGTCTATGTGTGTTTATATTATTTGTTTTGGCATTGTATCTTAGTAATATTAGAGATTGTGCACTATTTTTTAGTCACTGGTCATATTTTTTTTATGTCCAGCGCTACACTGATTGTTATGTACTTGGCTAGACTATATATATATATAGTCTATATATAGACTATATATATAAAGTATATTAGAAACAGTACAGCAGGGACGGTCTGCAGTCAGATCTAGCTAAACTGTATGCAGTGGATATATATATATATATATATATATATATATATATATATATATATATATATTAGACTGACTGTATATATATATGTGTGTGTGTATGTATATATATATATATATATATATATATATATATATATATATATATATTTATGAAATACACTGCAGCTAACTGAATCGCCTGCCTGCTCAAACTAAATGAAATGACACTCTCTCTGCCTCTCTCTGTCTCTCTCTCGGCTGACGTGCAGGCGGCCTTATATAGTGTGGGGGGTGGACTTAACCCCCTAAACACCCGAAACCATAATTGGCCAAAGGCACGCTGCCTTTGGCCAATTATGGCTCTCTTCACTGACGGTGCTGTGATTGGCCAAAGCATGCGGGTCATAGTGCATGCTTGGCCAATCATCAGCCAGCAATGCACTGCGATGAGGCAGTGCATTATGGGCCGTGACGCGCCGCTTGAATTTGGCGCAAACAACCCATAATGTTCGATCTTCTTATCCCTAATGTACACCATTGTACACCCCCACTACCTCAACTTCCCAGCACAAATGAAATGTCATCTAAATTGTAATCTCTTTCAGGGTGCATGTGGGGCCATGTTCCCTCACCCACATGGATGTCACAATGGGAGCAGCGGCTGTGTCCATGCGTGCCAACTGACAGCTAAAGCTGTCCATAGATGGAACGAAAGTCGACTGGTTCAGCAGGGACCTGCCAAATTTCAATCCATGTGTGGCCACTGCCACTCAACAGAACTCAATCTATCGATTCATTTCTGCTGAATGGAGCTGTTGGACAAAGTCTGCCTGATCAGTGCATGCAGCCAATGGCTGCAGTGCTGATCTCTCTGTTCTGACAGTGGCGTAGTCCCCCTGCTGTCAGAACACAACAGTGCATTGGGGAAGATTGCCCCATCCACCTAAACTGTGTGGATGGGGGAATCAGTTCAGTTTTTTTTTTCGTTGAGCCCGAGCCATGGGACTGCTTGCACGGGGATGAACAGAACAACACACCTGTGCATCCCTGAACGAGTATACACAGCCCTCACACGGGGCATAGATGCATACACCCTGTGTGAACTGGCCAAGTGTCTTTATTTACTGACACTGTTTACTTTTTTGTGTGAATGAGTAGGAGTGTGGGTATGCTATGCACCCCTTACTCATTCACATGAAGGGAGGTGATATCTGAGGACCCCCTTATTATTAAAGGGGGCTTCCAGATTCCAAATCCCCCCCCCCTCCATACACACAGACAGACTTCCCCAACCACTGGGCTGGAGTTGTGAGGTTGATTTGCCCCCCTGGCAAGGTACCCCCCCATGTTGAGGACATGTGGACATATATGTTTTAGGAAGGGGACTAACACCCCCCATTTCCTGGCCAACCAGACTGCATGTTTGGATAAGGGTCTATCATAGTTTTTTGGGGGGACTCTATGCGTTTCATGTTTTTTGCATGGGGTTCTCAATTGTGATTCATACCAGACCCAAAGGGTTAATTATGTAATTTAGGGAGGACCCTGTGCCTTTTTTTTTTTTTTTGCATAGGGTCTCCCATTAATATCTATTTCAGAGGATAAGATGAATTAACAAAATCCCTGGCCATTTCTTTGCAAAAAAAAAAGTAAGCAGACAGGATCTGTTGTTTGCCCACTGCAAACTGAACCCAGGTGCATTCGGCTCATGCCTACTCAGTTTTTATATAAAATTATAACCCACAAAGGGCAATATTAAAAGAGAAGTTTGGGATTAAAAAAAAATAAACTTTTACACTCACCTTGGTAGATGCAGCATCAATCCAATGCTGCATCTGTCCCCTGTTGGTTTTGCAGTGAGAACTGAGAGATCAAACACAGCTGATTGCTCAGTTCTCCCTCTCTGCTTTGAGCAGAGAGCCATGACTGTCACTCAGCAGCTCTCTGCTCTCCCCTCCAGGGCACACTGAAGCGCTGGACTGTGGATGGGACAGGAGGGGCTGGTTCAGGCTCTAAGCGGATCACTGAGAGGCTCAGCCAGGTGCCGATCCAGGCTTCTGGGCAGATACCGACTATATGGTTGGGATCTTTCCTGAGCCTGGACTGGCTGAGTAATGTCAGCCGACAGCGGGTCACAGCTGTGCAAAACTAATGCCGCGTACACACGGGCGGACTTTTCGACCGGACTGGTCCGACAAACTTTACAGTGGACTTTCGACCGACTTTTGATGGACTTCTGACGGACTTTCTAACGAATGGACTTGCCTACACACGATCACATCAAAGTCTGACAGATTCGTACATGATGACGTACACTGGACTAAAAAAAGGAGCGTCGGTTTTTGTTCGTCGGACTAGCATACAGACAAGCGGATTTCTGGGTCCGGCGGAGTTACGACATAAAGATTTGAAGCCTGTTCCAAATCTAAAGTCCGTCAGATTTGCGACTGGAAAGGTCCGGTGAAGCCCACACACAATCGGATTGTTCGCCGGATTTGGTCCGTCGGCGTCCATCAGACCAGTCTGGTCGAAAAGTCCGACCGTGTGTACGCCCCATAACAGTACTCCTGTGATCCATAGAAGAATTATGGCCAAAAAAGCTTTGGCCATACTTTTAACTACAAGTATAGCTGTAACACAGTAACCTATAAAAATGGCTATTAGCTTTGGAGACCGCGTCTCTTTGTCACAGATCAGCTGCGGAGCTGATCTGTGTCTGACTGGTTGCATATGTTTTTAACCTTTTGCTGCTGTAGGTCTGCTGGCACCTGTGGTTCCTCAAGCTTGTGCTCTGCTCTTGCTGCACTGACTTAGCAGCTATGGGTGTCGCCGGCTTCACCTCATGGTTAATATACCTTCCAGAAACCTAGTTTCTGGTTGCTTGAGCAACACCTGTTCCTAAGCCCCTTCCATGCAATCATTCCTAACCTCACTTCTCGTGGACTGATCTCTTGTGTACCGACTCGGCTAGTTCCCCTGATTTCGTTTGTTGGCTGCCCACTATGATCTCGGCTGGTTATCCAGCTCTCCTTTTGCTTCATTCATTCATCTGTGCCTGCATTGTCTCTTCGGGTACTCTCCTCGCAGGCAGGGTGAACCTGGGGTTGTGACCTGGGGTCAGCACGCAGCTATGTTCAAATTCCTGTGAGGGGGTCCCTGGCAGAATACTGGCTGGCCCTTAGATTCCACCCCCTGGGGGATCCCGTGTCACCTGCTTGCCTGTGGGATCACACCAAGCAGCGTGACAGTTTGCTCAAGCCATGAGCTCCTCAGAGAGTCCATCACCGGCCAAAGACCAAATACAACACCTAGCTCTGACTTAACTCCCAGCAAGCAAATCAAGAGCAAATAATGCTGTTTCTACAGGATCTTACTTCCCGCCTGGATCGTCTGCAAGCCGCTGTAACCTCGACTTCTTCAGCCCCTGCTTCTGCCTTATCGGCTCCCGTGTTACCTGCAACACCTGGCAATCCCTGTCTCTGTCTGCCACCACCACCTTGTTTTTCTGGTGACCCTAAGGCTTGTTGTGACTTCATTAATCAGTGTTCCATCTACTTTTAACTTTCCAGCCACCATTTTCCAGAGAATGCAGGTGTGCACTAGTGAAAGCCAGAGACCCAAGTCTGAGGATCAGAGCAGTGAGGGGCTGCTTTCTAGATAGACGCTGTGTGCGTTGAAGCTGTGTGCATCCAAGGAGACAGATGAGAGCCTGAAGTGGAAGGCCTGAGCAGCAAGGAAGCTGAAAAGAGGTACTGTAGTTGTACGGGAACCCTGTTATATGGCCAAGAGGGCTGAAGCGTAAAGCCTAAGTGGCAGTACTACTAAAGAGAGCCAGGTGGCATTTTTCATTTGTTTTTGGGAGAAGAACCCCTGTGTAGGCATCCAAGTGCATGTATGAACTTTCCTTTATTTTGTTCCTTTTAATAAAAGTGGGCTACCATGCCCTTAAACTAAAGTTCCTGTTCGCTGTAAACTTACTGAAAAGGCATCTACCACTGAGCTAGACATCCCCCAATGTCACAAAATCTCTCTCTCTCTCTCTCTCTCTCTATATCTGGTCCCTGACAAAAGTCTTTTCGCTTGTGTACAAAGTGACCTGAAGTGCCGCTAAAATATATTTCTAATCATGATTTTGTAACAAGAAATGGGTCATTTTAATCCCAACAGCTTTTGTAATAATGTTTCAGTGCAAAACGAAACTGACAAAAAGTATTCTAATATTCACAGCTTGGTAAAGCCCATTGAGTCAATTTTTGCCAAGACATAAGTGTTGTCCCCTTGTTATATTAGCTTCACCTGTGAATAATATTGGATCAATTAGGTCTCAGGTGTGTATAAAAAGAACACCAGTACACTAGACCTTCTCAACTGCAACTAGACCTCTGCAAACATGCCTAAGATTCACCCGGAGACTAAAGTGTTGATTATCAAGAGGCTGAAGACCAGATCCACTGCTGATGTGGCAGACACCTTCAATGTGTCTCAGCGTCAAGTTCAGAGGATAAAAAAAAGATTTGAAGAGACTGGAGACGTTTTGGACAAGGCCAGGTCAGGCCAACCCCGCAAGACATCTGCTCAAGAGGACCGTTTGTTGGCTCGAAAATCCAAGGTCAGCCCATTTTCCACTGCAGCAGAGCTCCACGAGACCTGGTCACCTGAAGTCCCTGTGTCAACCAGAACAGTTTGTCGGATTCTGTCTCGAAACGGCCTCCATGGTCGAATCAGTGCCCATAAGCCAGCACTAAACAAAAGACAATTGAAAAACCGTGTGGCATTTGCCAAGGGCCACAGCCTGCTAAAAGGATGGACTCTGGAAAAGTGGCAGAAGGTGGATTTTTCAGATGAATCTTCTGTTGAATTACACCACAGTCGCCGCAAATATTGCAGGAGACCTACTGGAACCCACATGGAGCCGAGATTTACACAGAAAACAGTGAAGTTTGGTGGAGGCAAAATCATGGTCTGGGGTTACATCCAGTATGGGGGTGTGTGAGGGATCTGCAGGGTGGAAGGCAACATCAATAGTCTAAAATACCAAGAAATCTTAGCTACCTCTTATATTCCCAACCATAAAAAAGGCCAAATTTTGCAGCAGGATGGTGCTCCATCGCATACTTCCATCTCCACATCAAAGTTCCTTAAGGCAAAGAAGATCAAGATGCTCCAGGATTGGCCAGCCCAGTCACCAGACATGAATATCATTGAGCATATGTAGTGTAGGATGAAAGATGAAGCATGGAAGACGAAACCAAAGAATATTGATGAACTCTGGGAGGCATGCAAGACTGTTTTCTTTGCTATTTCTGATGACTTCATCAATAAATTGTATGAATCCTTGCCAAACCGCATGGATGCTGTCCTTCAAGCTCATGGAAGTCATACAAGATATTAAATTTGGATTTCACAGCACCACTACTTAATTTGCTGACATATTTTTGGATTTTCAGTAAAGTTGTTCAATTTCTGTATAGGCGACAAAACTTTTGTCTTGCCAAAATTTGACCTGTCTGTCTTGATTAAATGATAAATCTTTTTTCAGTGAAACTAATTTTTTTTGGGAGGGCTTTAGCTTTTCATATGAGCTATTTCTAACACCAGTTGATTAATTAAAAGTCAGGTTAATAGCAGGAGATTCCACAAAATAGAGAAGCGACAAGACTTTTGTCAGGGACTGTGTATATATATATATATATATATATATATATATATATATATATATATATATATATATATATATATATATATATATATATATATATATATATATATATATATACATATATATAAAATCTCAAATACACTGCCACTAACTGAATAACCTGCCTGCTTAATCTAACTCAAGCTATCTCTGTGTCCACGCCAACAACACTACACATGCCCGCCGTGTAAGCAGCCTTATATAGTGTGGGGCGTAGACTTAGTCCTCCTGAGCCATGATTGGTCAAAGGCAGCCTGCCTTTGGCCAATTAAGGCTCTCTCAGCAGAGCGCGCTGTGATTGGCCAAAGCATGCAGGTCAGGGGCATGCTTTGGCCAGTCATCATACAGCAATGCACTGCGATCTCGCAGTGCATTATGGGGTGTTCCGCGGTGCTCGAATTTCCCGCGAATGCCCCATAATGTTGGCTGTTTTGCGAACGGGACGAACACCCAATGTTCGAGTTGAACTTACTTATGTTCGACCCGAACATCGAGCTCATCCATCTACTTGAGAAGAAAGGAAGTCCACCTATTCGTCCTGCTGCTCTGCCTCGAGTGCCCTGTCCATAATGCCATGCAACATTCAACATTCCACAAAAATGAACCAAAGCCTTTCGTTCCTTTGCCACTAGAAAAGCACATATCTTGTGCCTTCAAGAAACCTACTTTACACCACAATCCCCAAATTTTTCAGTAAGGTATATTCTCAAGTATATACAGCCTTAGCTTCAACCAAACAGCGTGGGTACTTATTGCATTCCACCGCAATACCCCATTTACATTACTAAAAGAGATTAAAGATACTGAAGGACGTTACTTAATTCTTACAGGACATTCACTTGATACTGCTATAATCGGTAGTATCACATTATGCCACTAATAACAGACCTATTTCTTTCCTTTCTCACCTTCTTCAGGTAATAGAATCACACAAAATAGGTACGATACTTATATGTGGAGATTCTAATCTGATAAATCACTGATACCACTATCACATACCTCTATCAGTTCTCCTTGGTATGTGCTTGAGGCAAGCTGCTCTCTTCAACCGAGAACGTTCTTTACAGCAGCTTAGAAACTGATTTTAACACTTGCTATACAGCATTCCAAACCAATCCTTCCCCTTCATTAAAATTGAAATTAGATAAGGCCAAACTAGAATTTGATTTGTTTCTCACAGAGTCAGCAAACAAAACTATTAAACGATCACGTCACAACTTTTATATGAAAGCAAATAAACTGGAAACCCTATTAGTCCGTAAACTTAAGTCTTATAATATCCCCTCTAAACCTATACGCCTTAAATTATCCAGGTATGTATAATCCAATAATCCAAAGAAAATGCTTGAAAAATTCAAATCACATCTAACTACTTTATATTTATCTGACAATGAGCTGGATACATCCAAAGTAGATGAGTTTTTTTCCCACATTTCCCTTTCCTCATTATCCACAACACAATTGGAATTAATGGAGGACCCTGTATTGGTTGATGAGGTATCCAATGCTATCAAAACACTGAAACTAAACAAAAGATCTGGCCCAGATGGATTTTCCACACTTTACTACTTTACATATATAGAAACACTTTCACCTGTCTTAACTAACGCCTTCAACTCTCTCCTTTCAGGACATTCTTTTAGACAAGAAACATTAACGGCGATTATTTGTATGCTCCCCAAACCTAACACTGATGACACCATTTGTTCGAATTATCTCCCTATTTCCCTATTAAATTTTAGCCAAAATTCTCGCTATTAGACTTTCATCTGTAAAATTTTTCATAGAGATCGAGTAGGATTTATCCCTATTGGACAAGCTAGCGACAATTTTAGATGCGCAACCGTTTTATCACATGCTGCTCATTACGCCGCATTCCAGCCTGCTTCCTCTCTTTACAATGGATCTCTGCATTATACCATGAACCCAAAGCTTACATTAAACCGGAGTTCGACCCAAAAATGGAACTTCCGCTTTAAGTGTAGATGACCCCCTGACATGCCACATTTGGCATGTCATTTTTTTTTGAGGGGGGCAGATACCCTCTTTTTAGAGGCATCCAGCTCCCACTTCCTCCCGGGCTCTGCGGCACCGGAAGGAAGATCACCTCTCCCCCCTCCCTCCCTGTAATCTTCTGGTACACATCACAGGTCCTAGAAGATTGCCCGGCCATTCACAGTGCGCGGCCGGTAAGAATGCTGGTGCCTTTTGAGAGGTGGGGGAGAGGAGTGAGGCTTCATACGCCCGCATCACTGGACCATGGGACAGGTGAGTGTCCGATTATAAAAAGTCAGCAGCTACACTTTTTGTAGCTGCTGACTTTTATTTTTATTTTTTTCGGCGGAACTCTGCTTTTTACGCAGGCTACAAATCGGAGACATTTAACATAGAGAGAGGCACACGTCAAGGATGCTCTCTCCACTATTGTTTGCCCTGCTTATTGAGCCCTTGGCACTAAGAATAAGAATGGAGCCTTCTATTACAGGAAAAGAACTGAGAGAATATCACCACGAATGTTTATTCCATTTTTGTCCTCGCCTCAAGTCTCTGCTCCTAACCTTTTGGTTTTATTAAAACAATATTCATCCATTTCAGGTCTTACTGTTAATATCCTAAAATCTACTTCATTGAATATTTCATTAACTAATGCTGAGAAACTAGCTGTACAGGAGTCGTTACCCTTTAAATGGGCTACACACAGTATCCCTTATTTAGGTATCCAGCTCACTGCCAATCACCTAGATTTATTTGAAATATGAGTGGTGTATCCGCGCAACAGAACAGAAAATTAAAAAAGTGGAGAAAATGGAAAAAAATGGAAACAATGGAAGAAATCGCATAAAGGACTGCTGCCTCCACAGATGTGATTTCCACCAAGGTGGAAAAAACAGAAGGTAAGTGAAGGGTTAGTGTGTGGGTGTGGCGCTGTCCTAATTCATAGAATACTTGGTAGATCGTGTGTAGCCAAATCCCATATGTAAAGTCGCATATAAAGTATAGACCAAAATTGCAAATAAAAAATTCAACGAAAATAAAACCAAACATAAAACAGAAAAGTGACCCCCTTTGGAGTGTATAGGTGTAACGTTGTCCTAGTGGAGAAAATGGAAAAAAATGGAAACAATGGAAGAAATCGCATAAAGGACTGCTGCCTCCACAGATGTGATTTCCACCAAGGTGGAAAAAACAGAAGGTAAGTGAAGGGTTAGTGTGTGGGTGTGGCGCTGTCCTAATTCATAGAAATACTTGGTAAATCGTGTGTAGCCAAATCCCATATGTAAAGTCGCATATAAAGTAAAGACCAAAATTGTAAATAAAAAATTCAACGAAAATAAAACCAAACATAAAACAGCAAAGAGACCCCCTTTGGAGTGTGTAGGTGTAACGCTGTCCTAGTTTAAAAAATACTTTATAAGTCGTGTGTAGCCAAATCCCACATGTAAAGTCGCATGTAAATTATAAACAAAATATAAACAAAATCGCATATAGCAAATTTAACGGCTAGGTTGGCCCCCTTTGAATTGGGGGAGGGGGAAGGGGAACAGGGGATGAAATAAAAAAATGACTTTAGCCAAAACTATTCCATCCGCATAAAAACCCCATATAGTGATTGATTTAAAAGTCTTTGACAAACATAACATTGCTGAATAATTACATAGGTTAAATCGTGACTAGTGCTCAGTGCAACTTAAGTGAAAAACTTGACATCTTTGTAAAACAAGGCAGGTATTTGTATTAATCTTGGTGACCGGGTGCTCGTGTCTTGTGATCATGCGGACACTCACCAGCTTCTTTAACCCCTGCGGGGGTAATGCGCAGTCACAGTGTATGCCATTGTGCGGCAATCCACAGGCTGTTTCTGGGTCACGGTGACGTTTTAGGCAGCTTCTTTAACCCCTGCGGGGGTAATGCGCAGTCACAGTGTATGCCACTGTGCGGCAATCCACAGGCTGTTTCTGGGTCACGGTGACGTTTTAGGCATAAGAGAAGAAAGAGGAGATTCCATAGCGTAAAACCATAAAACACTCTTTATTGAATGCAGATGACAGAATGGTACTCACATTTAAGCAGTTTATAATAGGCAACCAAATGTCATCAAAACAGGAGAGCGTCAGATTTAAGTTGGTGATCCTCTGGGAGATGATGCAAAAGTGTCAAAATAGGCCACGACCTATGCGTTTCATCATAGGGACATCAACTTTACATATGGGATTTGGCTACACACGATCTACCAAGTATTCTATGAATTAGGACAGCGCCACACCCACACACTAACCCTTCACTTACCTAGATTTATTTACCACTAATTATCCTACTTTACTGAAACTAACTACAAATTTGCTTTTAAAATGGTCATCCATACCAATTTCATGGTTTGGGAAAATAAATATAATAAAAATGGCTATACTCCCTAAATTCTTATACTTGTTTAGAGTTCTTTCAACACGTGTTTCTGCTTATTTCCTTAGAATCATACAACAAAAATGAATACAATTTGCCTGGGGGGAACTCAAACCACGCTTACCTAGAGAAACTTTATACCTTCCCAAAACTCACAGTGGCCTAGGATTTCCGAACTTTTCATTATACTATAAGGCTGCTCAATTGGCACAATTAACAAAATATCACACCCATGAAGAAATTCCCCTATGGGTAATCATTGAAGCAATAGATGTGACCCTCTCTCCATACATAATATCTTGTGGTTACGTCCAATAGATCGTAAGACTACACAGAACCCAATCACTAAACATTCCCTATCTATTTGGGATAGACACAAAACCTCACATGGTCTACAATCAACACACAATCTACTTCTTTCTCTTCTCAAAAACCAAGCTTTTTACCCAGCATGGATATCTCCCAGATCTTTTCCTTGTTAAAAGAAGTTTATTGAGTATACAATGTTATAAAGATACATAAAGTAAGTTTACAAGGATCTATAAAGTAAGCTTATTGTTTTACAGTAGGGTTTATATAGGTAAATATCATGAAATTTCAAATATTAAACATTGGGTTCACGTAAACCTAAATTAAAGATATATATCATTTCCTTAGTTACTTTTGTAGGTATTTAAATGATTTATACCTACTATACATATTGTTTACAAGTAGAGTGTATATAGGTCAAATAAATTCTGATAATGAGTTTTAATCGTAAGGTGGAGAAAAGGAAAGAGAAAGAGGAAAAGGGTTGAAAGGTAGAGGTATGGTCCACAAGGTTGTCCCGCTCGTCAGTTTATTATTCTTTTTAGTTCTCTTTGAAGCCTTAGAATGGGTGTCTCTGTAAGTCATTTAATCTGTTACCATGGCAACAGGACAGAGTCATTGAAGTTTGACAGGAACTGTTGTTTTATCCAAGGATGCCAAAGTTTTTCAAATTTTGGAATTTGATTTTGATCGATGGCTACCATCTTAGCATGGGACATTGTATTATTCATTCTGTGAATTGTTTCTGCTAGTACCAATGTAGGAGATTTCCATGCCTTGGCCACTGTTTGTTTTGCAGCTGTTATTAGTTGGATCATAAGTTTGAATTGAGAGAGTGTTAACCATTCCGGTTTTAGATTAAGTAAAGTTAAATATGGATCTGGTTGTATTATTTTTTTAAATATTTTAGATGCAATCACGAAGACTTCCTTCCAGAAGGTTTGGATTACTGGGCACGTCCACCATATGTGTAAATATGTGCCTATTTCTGGGCATCCTCGAAAACAAAGAGCTGAGGTATTAGGTGAATATTTTGCCACTCTAGCGGGTACAAGGTACCAGCGAGTTAGGACTTTATAATTTGTCTCCAGTGCTAAGATGTTGGGTGAAGATGACTTAGATGTGAGCCATATGTTAGACCAGTCCGTGTCTTCTAAAGTTCGTCCCAGGTCCTCCTCCCACCTCTGAACGTAAGAGGGTCTATCTCCCAGATCTTTTCAGGCCTGGTCCAAAGCAGGTATCACATGCTTACACAACATCGTTATAAAAACAACAATCTGTTCCTTTCCAGATTTATGTGAATCTTTCCGGCTCCCTCAATCTGAACTATTTTGTTACCTTCAAGTCAAGAATTTTTACACCCATATTTTTATCAATAATGATACTTCAGACAATTTCTCTATATTTAAATACATATGCATGAAAGACCCTCATGCTAAAGGCCTTATATCAACAATATACTCTCAAATGCTTATTGTATCAGATGCTAATTTACCATCTTATGTAGTTAAATGGGAAAAGGACCTTGATCGCACTATAGATAACTCAGAATGGTCTGCAGTATGGTCTAGTATCAAATCTTTTTCACCTAATGTAATTGATATTGAAACTTTTTAAGGTACTTTCACGCTGGTATTTGGTTCCTGCTAAAATAGCTAAATTCGCACCTGATCACTCAGGCTTCTACTTTCTCAGCTGCTCCGAACAAGGAACTTATATGCACATATGGTGGAATTGTTCTATTATACGAAACTTTTGTAAAAACGTTTTTCTACTTGCCCCAGAAATATTTGAAAATGTAATTACACCAGATCCAGTAATAGCCCTTTAAAATCTTAACCACTTAAAGACCAGCCTCGTTTTGGATTTTAGGTGTTTACATGTTTAAAACAGTTTTTTTTGCTAGAAAATTACTTAGAACCCCCAAACATTATATATTGTTTTTTTTCTAACACCCTAGAGAATAAAATGGCGGTCATTGCAATACTTTTTTTTTGCACCGTATTTGCGCAGCAGTCTTATAAGCGCACTTTTTTTGGAAAAAAATCACTTTTTTGAATAAAAAAATAAGACAACAGTAAAGTTAGCCCAATTTTTTTTTATATTGTGAAAGATAATGTTATGCCAAGTAAATTGATACCCAACATGTCACGCTTCAAAATTGCGCCCGCTCGTGGAATAGCGTCAAACTTTTACCCTTAAAAATCTCCATAGGCGACGTTTAAAAAAATTCTACAGGTTGCATGTTTGGAGTTACAGAGGAGGTCTAGGGCTAGAATTATTGCTCTTGCAATACCGGTCGCGGCGATACCTCACATGTGTGGTTTGACCACCGTTTTCATATGCGGGCGCTACTCATGTATGCGTTCGCTTCTGGGCGCGAGCTCGTCGGGACAGGGCGCTTTAAATTTTTTTTTTTTTTTTTATTATTTATTTTACTTTATTTTATTTATTTTTTCACTGTTTTAAAAAAAATAAAATTTGGATCACTTTTATTCCTATTACAAGGAATGTAAACATCCCTTGTAATAGAAAAAAGCATGACAGGTCCTCTTAAATATGAGATCTGGGGTCAAAAAGTCCTCAGATCTCATATTTAGACTAAAATGCAAAAAAAAAAAAAAAAAAAAAAAGTCGTTTAAAAAAAATGGCACAAAAGGCACAAAAAAATTGTGCCTTTAAGAGAAGTGGGCGGAGCCGTCGTAATGACGTCGCTCCGGCCGTCACATGGTATAGAGACGGGTGGGGGCCATCTTGGCCTCACTCGTCTCAGTACCTCAGCGGTGACAGGTCCCGATCTCCTCCGCCGCTACCGACGGCTCCGGTAAGCGGTGGAGGGTGCGGGAGAGCGGCGGGAGGGGGGGTGGCACCTATCCCGCCGCCGATAACGGTGATCTCGCGGCGAACCCGCCGCTGAGACCACCATTATCGTGTACAGAACCGCTCGCTGTAAAGATGGATATCTCGGTTGTGGCAGCAGCTGCTGCCGTTACCGAGATATCTATCTTTAAAAAAATGACGTGTATATATACAGTGAGCGGTCGTGAAGTGGTTAAACCTGATTTCATGACTCATAAACGATTCAAACTGTTCACACAACTCTTGACAGCCATGAAACAGACAATAGATAAAGCAGGGGTAGGCAACCTTTTGAGCACAGTGTGCCGAAAAATGTTTTCAAAGAAATTGAGCGTGCCGATTTTATAACAAAAAAATGTCAACTTCACACTCTCAATCACGAAAAGGATTTTTTATAAAGTAAACGGTGTAGACTACTTGAGTAATAGTGAGAAATTACCATCCTGCACTCTCACGCCTCAGATCAGCCCTAATTCATGCACCTTCATAACTCAGATTACTGTCCCTCCTGCAAATCTGTTTCACCTCTGTACCCCCCTGCTCATCTGTCCCACCACTGTAACCCTCTACACATCTGCCCCACCACTGTAGCACCCTGCTCTTCTGTTCCACCACTGTAACCCCCTGCTCATCTGTCCCACCAATGTACCCCCGTTCTTATCTGCCCTACCACTGTAACCCCCTGCACATCTGTCCCACCACTGTACTACCCTGCACATCTGCCCCACCACTGTACCACCGTGCATTTCCAACGGAAAGATTTAGAACGTGTTTTCTAAGTTCGTTGGAAATGCCGACAGGAAAAGTCTGATGGTGCATACACATGGTTGGAATATTCGACCAAAAGCTCCCATTTTTCTGTCGGGAATGCCGGCCGTGTGTACACGGCATTAGTCTTTCTAATGGAAACAGTGGCTGAGAGGTAAACCTGCACAGTATGAACTATATCCAGACAGTAAAGGTTCATTTCCCTTTGATCTAGAGACAGAGAAATGGAAGCACAATATCCTGGTTGAAAGGAAAACACCATATTAAGAAGGAAGGAGGCTCTATGCTTCAATACTACCTTGTCCTTGTGTAGAACCAAATAGGGTTTTTTACTGGACAAAACTGCCAGTTCAGACACATGCAAAAAGGAAGGCATCCTTGTGAGAGCAAAAAGGGATGTATTAGAGCTACATAATTCAGGATAAACTGAGAATAAAAATTGGGGAAGTAAAGAGGAGGACGTCCAGGGACACCCTTCCGGCAATTGGAGTATGCGCTGTAGCCGTCTTTCGGCTATAGCACGGACGTCTAGTGTAAAGAAGATACGGACACCGAGACATGGTATTTAAAACGGAAACTGGCAGGGCCCCCTTTTGGGCAGGGCCCATGGGCTTGAGCCCAGTCAAGCCTTATGGAAAGTCCGGCCCTGGGTGGGGGGGAGCGTGCAGCCTGCAATCCCATGAAACAGGGAGGAAGACTTGTCTTTAGACTTGGGAGCTTTAGGGGCCCAGTGCTTATATTTAAACTGGGCTTTCAGTTTGAGTCTGTCTTTGGAGGTTGAAGCCTGGGAGTATTCCTGGACTCCTGGAAAAGGAGCCCTCTGAGTTTGTTCAGACTTCTTTTGCTGGGGCAAATTAGTACTTTTACTCCCAGTAACTTCCTTTAAAAGGGTATCGAAAGAATAGTTCACCCTTTAAAGGTATGCATAGCAAGCATTTTTTTTACATTGCTGTTCTGCACACTAACATTTCAGTCAAAGAATTCTCTGAATATTTCTGGACAGGAGACTCATTCCAGAAACAAGACAGGCAATATCACCAAGGCCATCTATGTGACAGTGCAGGACTAAAGGCATAAGCTCTAAGTGCTCTACAACTACTGTAACAGTAAGGATAGTAGCTGGATCCTTTGACATCTTTGACAGTTTAGTCCATTCCCCTAATGTTTCATAAACTGGCATTACAGCTATAACAGGTTGCAAAGCAGGGTCTGCTAGTGAAAACAATGCTTTGAAAAGGTTTTCTAAATGTATGTCAATGGCAGTGGTGGCTGGTGCTTAAAAATGGGGGGGGGGGCATGGCCGAGAGTGGCATGTGAGAGGACGTGCATCACGGAGCTCCCGCACTGATCCTCCAACGATCCTCTTCACAGCCAGCTACAACGCCCGAAATTGGGGCAAATCCTGTACAAGAATCCCCCCTGTAGTGCCCGGTAACACTGCCAAGTCTTACAGGGGCCATGCAGACCCAAAAACATGCTGAGACCGGAACGTCGGGTTTCCAACATGGCGCCGCGGCTCCTCTCTCACAACATGCTCGAGGCATGGAGAAGACTAAGAATGCGGGTAAGCCCCCTAAGACTCCCAAAGGGACAGGGAAAGAACCCCCAAGGGACATGCTCTATTATGCCCAGAAACTAGCTGTCCCGGCAGCCCAGGGGAGCGGGGAGGACATGCTTACTACCCCTGCAGTGTTCCATACCCAGCCAGACATGCACACAGGTCCCTGCAGTGTCTCCTAGTCAGAGCCTGCCAGACATGGAAGAGGAGGATGAGAGAGAGGAAGCAGAACAACCCTCCCTAGCAGACATATTACGAGTGGTACATAAATGTACAGCATCAGTACACACCCTGCAGGATCAATTTGGGGGCCTGAAGGAAGAACTGGGGTTCATTAGGCATGATTTGCAGAAAACAAGGGAGCGCACTACTGCGGCTGAAGGCCACATCAGTGAGATAGAAGACAAGATTACGCCATTGCTAAGAAACACGCAAATTACAGCCAGGATTGCTAGTGCAAACGAACTTAAATCTGACGATATTGAAAATCATTTGAGACGGAATATTATCCGTATAGTGGGGCTCCCAGGGAAGACGGAGGGCAGGGACCTCACGGAATTTGTTGAACAATGGCTACTGCAGGTGTTCACCCCACTGTATTTGGTGGAACGTGCGCACAGAGTACCACCCAGGCCCCTTCCACCAGGGCACCTGCCACGCACCATGATAGCCAGGCTACTCAACTATAAAGATAAAGAAATTGTGCTACACCAGGCAAAAGAGCGACGTAATGTTCAATTTAACAGGGCCCGCATCTCATTCTATCCTGATTACTCAGCAGAGCTAGATTTACCGATGTTAAAAAAAAATTGCAAAGGCTCAGGGCCACATACGCCATGCTATTTCCGGTGAAACTTCGGATTATGGCAGGGGGCCAGTCCCACTTCTTTGAGGCGGCTGCCGAGGCATCCTCAGGGCTGGATGCTAATGAGCATACCATCAGACAAGCAGGAAGAGGCGCAGCAGAAGGGGATTGATCCGACACCCCTACGATTATGCAAGTATACAAAGAAGTTTTAAATTGTTTGGCTGGGAAGCCGTTACCTACTGATTTTCCACAAGCATTGAGATTAAGTGAAGTTACCTCAAAAACAGTTCAGTGACTTTTTAGTCCAGAATAACCACAAGTTTGACTCAAGTGGCACTTGGAGTTACGGGTTGAGTTGTCATGAGCAACCCACAGTTTTTTGCACACACTTATACCCAGTTTTTCTCTATTCACCCAAGTAAACCCTACCTTCTCCCCTGCAGGTTAGAGGGACTTTCCTCAACACTTTGGGGGTTTTACTCCCCACACAGCAAAAGGGGCAAGGAGATTGTTTGTTTTACAGCTTTAATTGTTATCTTTATGTCATGCTACGGCCACAGCTTCAACTCAAGCGGGAACCAGCAAGCAAGCAGGAGGGACTGTGGTAAGTGTGGTTTCGTCTTCCATACCAAAGTGGATCACCATACATGTGACTCAGGTACTCTGTTTTTGTTACACTTGGCGCACCACAACTATGCATACCCTAAAGCGCCTAGGGATGCCTTACCCTACATTTCCTATAAGAATATACTTAAATGTGTACTATTTCTTTGCTTTCTTGGAACATTAGGGGAATTCAGAGTCCTCTGAAACGTACCATGGTAACAACCATTCTCAAAATATACTCCCCCGCCATTTATGCATTGCAGGAGACTCACTTGGTACCGGAGACGGTTTCATGCCTGGGATTCTCCTGGGTGGGTTGGGCCTACCATTCCACTCACACCTCTTATTCCAGGGGTGTGAGTGTGTTGGTGCATTGCGCCATAGATTTTCAAATGATAGACAAATTGATAGATGATGAGGGGCGTTATGTGATACTAATGTGTAAAATCCACCAATTGAAATGTATACTTGCTGCCATATATGTGCCACCTCCTTTTACTACAGATGTACTGAGGGTATTGTTGACATATCAGTTGGGCCACCCAGATGTTCCCTTTATTATTGTGGGTGATCTAAATTGCTACATGGATCCAGTTCTGGATAAGCACCAGCCTCCGGTGACTTCCCGCACAAGATCTTAAATGGCATTGCGGAAATTCACGGAGGAGTTTGGATGGACTGATCTGTCGGTCGTAACCCAATGCAGAAACAATTCTCCTGCTTTTCTAAGATCCACCTCTCCCTGTCAAGGATTGACATGTGTCTATACACACCCAAAATGGCACATCTACTAGAGGACATTAAATACCTGGTAAGGGGTGTGTCAGACCATTCACCCCTATTGGTTTCCTTGGTTGCCAAGCCTGCTGCTGACTTGCCTAGGGCACTGTGGAAACGCAATGCATTTTGGCTCAACCTATTTCCCTCCCATAAGCGGGTGTTGGCTGAGATCTCTGAGTTTTGGAGACGTCATAAGGATCATCCTGATCTAAAAAAAATCAAAAAATGTCCCAAACAGGAGGGGGACCAAGAAAAGATGGGGCTCATTGAAGAGCAACACGCGGTATGAAATATTAATATAGTCTCAAATATGCTGCGTATGGTAAGCACGACTATAATCAATTGATGAGAATATTCTCTGAATCCAGGGTTAAATATGGGATACTGATACGCAGTATTAGAACTATTAGAGTTTTATTACCCTAACCAGTTGCGGACCGGATAAGCTATATCCAAAGAATATTACAGTCTAAGTAAATATCTGCTAAAATACGATAAGCAACTAACAAGCAATCGATAATCTGGTCACTACACAGATTGGGAGCATCTCCTTTAAATGTGCCAGCTGGGTGGGCGTTTAAGAGGAATGTCAATAAAAAGGAGTCCTCGCACGCCACCTATACGTCCAGATGAAGCTACACATCTTTGTAATGTGAAACGCGTTGACGTCATTGCGTCCAGAAGTCACGCTCTGCTGTCATCCCCCGTAGGAGGCTGCCGGCTCATACACCGAGGGCAGGGATTTGATCAGTTGGTCAGGGCTGCTCCACAGGAATTACCGTGGGCACATCTTCACAGACTGTCACTTGCTTACTACTGCAGTGCTTTTCAGAGCACAGCGCCCAGGCGACCAACATTGTCATGCTATCTTAAGCATCCACTGGACACGGAACATAATGAACGGAACACAACACTACTGTAGTATCTGAAGTTTTCAATCCAGGACCCGGAAGTGGTACTGTTCACCAACAGTATGGCCATACAAGGCGCTTCTGATATTGACTGAATTATTCAATTATTCAAATCAGGATATATGCTCATTACTTCTTGCATATCGTTGTACCATGACATATACAACATTGGACTGCCTGCCACAATTTTCTATGATTAGCACTGTTTACTGACCACATATGGGATCACTCTTTTATCACAGACAACTGTGATCTACTAGTGCCCCACACTGTGCCCCCCCCGTGGCCCCCCCCCCTTTCCTGCCTCTCTTGGCTCGAGCCACCCCCTGGGGGATTGATGTCAGTCTGCAACCACATTTCGGCAATTGCTGGATACTTCCTGTTGTAAGCTGGTTGAGCAGACATCAATTTCCTTGACGTCCGGACGTTTCTGTTTGTCCTATTGTTACATGTAGTTTTGTCCCCCCAGTCTGTGAATGTATTGACTGACCCCTTGAGGCCAGCCGATCTTTTATACCCAGGGCAGTATAGTATTTGGTCTATACTCTTTTATCCACATGTTTATATAATTTTTGTACCACAATAAACATACTTTTTGATATTTCATACCGCGTGTTGCTCTTCAATGAGCCTCATCTTTTCTTGGTCCCCCTCCCGTTTGGGACATTTTTTTGATTTTGTAGTTTTTCAGCGGCTGAAGAGCAAGTATGGTTGTTTGGATACATTAATATACATATAGATACACGTTCAATCAAGCCTCCTTGGTTTCTATTTGTTTCATCCTGATCTAAGGTTAACATGGGAGACATTTAAAGCGTCTCTCAGGGGAATCTTGAGCACTGAGGTTTCAGGCATTAAATCTAAAACACACCCTATTAAGGATCAAACGGAACAGTTGGTAAGCCGGCTAGAGGCAGAATATATTGCAGACCCCTCTGACGCGGCTAGGGAAGCATGGCTAGCTGCACAAGAGGCGGTTGTTCGGATTACAGAGAGGCAGCAGATAGGAAAAGATTTTTTAACAAACAGGCCTTTTATGAGGAGGGAGAGCAGACAGGCCGTCTCTTGGCTAAAATAGTAAAGGCCTCCCAGACGTCTCCAGCCATTGGGGTGCTACGTACTGAGGGAGGGAGGCTGGTAAACGCTCCTACCCATGTTATGATGGAACTGGTGAGGTTCTATTCCGACTTGTATAAAGCCAGGGCGACTTATTTGAACACTGACTTAAGGGATTACCTGCAGGGAATTGAGCTGCCTTGACTGTCAGATTCTCAACGTGCGCTCCTGGACTCCCCAATTAAACTTGAGGAACTACAAGAGGCTCTTAGCCTCTTCCCGAATTCAAAAGCCCCTGGGGATGACAGTCTTCAAATGGAAATCTTCAAACAATATGGGGGGGTTATCTTGCCTCGCCTGTTAAAAGTCCTTAACTATGCAAGGGAATGCCAAAGCCTGCCTGACTCCATGACCAGAGCCAATATACTTCTTCTCCTAAAACCAGGTAAAGACCCCTTAGATCCAGGATCATACAGACTGATATCACTCTTGCAGAGTGATATCAAACTCCTGGCGAAGGTCCTGGTCCTGAGACTCAACGGGGTCATATCCTCCATTATCCACTCAGACCAGGCAGGTTTCATGCCCCAAAAATCCACTGTCATCAACCTCCGTAGACTTTACCTGAACCTTCAAACACAGGCAGACAACATGGGGGATAGGGCTTTGCTCTCACTGGATGTGCACAAGGCATTTGACAGTGTGGAATGGGAATACCTATGGGCTGTCATGGGCAAGTTTGGCTTTAGCGAAAGGTTCCTGTCATGGGGGAAGCTGTTATACTGCTCACCGGAGGTGGCCATTAGAGAGGCGGGACACATTTATGTACCATTTACTCTGCATAGGGGCACCCGACAAGGGTGCCCACTGTCACCCCACCTATTCGCCATTGCCATCAAACCCATGGCAGCCCTGATCAGAGCAAACCAGAGAGTGTTGTGGATTCCAATATGGAGAGATTCAGAAGAAGCTTATGCTATACACGGACGAAACCATGCTACTTCTGGGAGACACAACTGACTCCCTGAGGGAAGTTATGGCAATAATTGGTGAATTTGGAAACTATTCAGGACTAATCATTAACTGGACCAAATCCTCACCTACTGCTGCTGGATGCAAATCCAGAAAGCGGAGGGCGGATGATACATAATATACCAGTGTCCACTGGCCTCAAGTACTTGGGCATTCAGGTCACGTCAGAACCACTTGATTTTATCTCCCTTAACCTGACCCCACTATTAAATAGAATTCGGGATAAAGCAAAAATCTGGTCCCGCCTTAGGATGTCTTTGGTCAGAAGAGTCAATTTGATAAAGATGATTTTTATGCCCCAACTCCTATATATACTGCACAACACACCTATGGTGATTCCTCTGAAAATGTTTAGAATTATTAATTCCATTTTTTGAGGCTTCATATGGCTAGATAAACCCCCAAGGATAAAAGTAGAACAACTACAAAAGTCTAAGGAAGTGGGAGGCCTTGCCCTTCCTAATCCTTGGGCTTACTACCTGGCAGCTCAGGCTCAACATGTAGCCCGGGCCATGCCTGAAGAGATGGGAAGGGAGGAGGGGAACATGCAATTTGAACCCATTAGGGCCCTGATGTGCTATGCCTCTGGTCATGATGATGTACCCACTGGTATGGAGGCCCTAGCATATGCAACATCAAATAAACAATTCCCCATGTACGCCCTGATGCAGAAAATATGGAATAAACCTAGACAGCTGCAGGAGGTGGAGGGCTTCACTGAGTACAGTCCGATATGGGCAAATAGGTATTATGAGGAACTACTATCGCTGGATTGTGGTGCTCGGTGGAAGAGGTACGGGTCACACACGTGAGACATATCTTTACAGCGGGAAAACTGATTCCCTTCCCTGAGCTGAGGGAGAAATTTCACCTCCCACAATCAATGCTCTTCTACTACCTACAGCTGCAACATGCAGTGAAGGCACAGGCTGGGGGGGCCCATGGACTCTTTCACCGACCCCGATCTTTCGATACATGGCTGATTTATCACAGTTTCAGGACTTTATATCTAGAACTTACTCTATGGTTCTTAATATTTACCTGGGGGGATTTCCTCAGGCTGCATCAAGTAAATGAGAGAGGGACATGGGAATATTCGAGGATGAGCAATGAGAGGAGGCACTCCAGGCAGTACAAATTTGTTCAGTGAATGTGGCCCAGCGGCTATCTCAATTATATATCGAACACAGAGTACACTTTACACCCGACAGACTGTTCAGGATGGGAGTGAGACCGGACTCCAACTGCCCCAGGTGCGCGAGAGATCACGGGGACTTAATACATCTGCTCTAGAGGTGCCCCAAACTACATTTATTCTGGACAGGGGTATTGGCCACCATTAACATTGTATACCAGATCACCATACCTACAGACCCAAAGCCATGCCTACTTGGGGTACTAGATGACATTCCCATGGAGGACAATGCTAGACAGGCTGCGGCCAGGGCCTTGTTTCAAGCTCGCAAGCTGATCTTCCGGCATTGGAAGGCGGTTGAGCCTCCAGGGCTGAAGGAGTGGATTGCCCAAATGGGGGATACCATTAGGATGGAGAGGTATGTCTTTCAGCATAGAGGACGACCTGGAAAGTTTGACAAACTTTGGGCACCCTGTTTGGATACCCCCGGCCTCTCTCCGGTTGATCTCTTATTGGATAGAATGTTGAGGTAAAAGACAGGGAAGTGAGGTACAAGCCGGGAGGGCGCACACTGTGAGGCACTCACTGTAGGTAACTCTGAATAGGAGGCGGAAAAAAGAAGAGCCAAGCTTCATAGTAATAATACCTGCATTGGCTAGGATGGATTGGTATTGGAGGATGTGAGACCTGTTTGATTATACCTCTTGTAAGGTTAATTGTACTTGTATTTTATGACAAGATTATATGCTTGAGATGTGAGCTGTAAAATATATCTATGTGGTTTGTTACCTAATAAGCATCATTGATGTAAAAAAAAATGGGGGAGGGGCGCAGACAAACTGAAAAATTAAACTGTTAGTAATGCAGGACTGTAAATAGCCATTTATCAGGTGATTATATATCATTACTGCTAGATAAAACTGTGCCCATCAATTGCAGCCTCACTGTGCCCGTCACAGTAGGCCAATCACATCCACATTTCAAGTAAAATAAAACCACTTAACATAAAGTGTCCTCATCAGAGCTCCCTTTTACATCAAGTGTCCCAATCAGAGTCCCCCTTTACAACAAGATGTCCCCATCAGCAACCCCCTATACATCAGGTGTCCCAATCAGAGTCTCCCTTTACAGCAGGTGCCCCACTTTACAACAGGTGTCTCCATCAGGATCCCCCTATAAATAAGGTGTCCTCATCAGAGTCCCTCTTTACATCAGGTGTCCCCATCAGAGTCCTCCTTTACATCAGATGTCCCCATCAGAGTCCCCATTTACATCAGATGTCCCCATCAGAATCCCCCTTTACATCAGGTGTCCCCATGAGAGTCCTCCTTTACATCAGGTGTCCCATCAGAGTCCCTCTTTACAT
This sequence comes from Aquarana catesbeiana, assembly GCF_042186555.1. Lineage (NCBI taxonomy): Eukaryota > Metazoa > Chordata > Amphibia > Anura > Ranidae > Aquarana > Aquarana catesbeiana. The sequence goes on along the minus strand of NC_133334.1, from coordinate 189,632,521 downwards.
CAGATGTCCCCATCAGAGTTCTCCTTTACATCAGATATCTCCATCAGAGTCCCCCTTTATATCAGATGTCCCCACCAGAGTCCTCCTTTACATGAGTTGTCCCCATCACAGTGTCCTCATCAGAGTCCCCCTTTACATCAGATGTCCCCATCAGAGATCCCCTTTACATTAGATGTCACCATCAGAGTCCTCCTTTACATTACATGTCCCCATCAGAGCCCCCCTTTACATTAAATGTCCCCATCAGAGCCCCCCTTTTACATTAGATGTCCCCATCAGAGCCCCCCTTTACATTACATGTCACCATCAGAGCCCCCCCTTTACATTACATGTCACCCTCAGAGCCCCTTTACATTACATGTCCCCATCAGAGCCCCCCTTTACATTACATGTCCCCATCAGAGCCCCCCTTTACATTACATGTCCCCCCTCTCTCCCCCTCGTACTCACAGCTCTCACACAAGTCGCCTGTCTTCCATCTTCGTACTGGCCGAGATGAGTCAGAGAAACAGGAAGTGAAGGCACAGGACCTGACAATCACTATCCACAGAAGGGAACATTGCTAGAGGGAGTGTTCAGGGCGCAGAGCTCAGCACCCCAAGGACTTTCTAAAGGAAGCCAATAGCGCTTCTTGTTTGCAATCACGTGGTTGCAAACACATCATGCTTCCCATAGCAGCAGTGTGTCTGGCGCCCTGCACACAATTAAAGGGCCATTATTTATTTATTCTTATTTATTTTCAGTGATTGCAGCACATCATTCATCCCATACACCTGTGTGTCCGGCATCCCGCACACACTTAAAGGGCCAGTATTTATATATATATATATAGATATATATCTATCTATTAAGATATATATCTATATCTATAGATATATCTATATATCTATAGATATAGATATATAGATATATCTATATCTATAGATATATAGATATATCTACTGTATATATATAGATGTATATATTAATAACTAGCTTTGGGGGGGGGTGCCCCTGAGCCCCCTATGGGCAGGCCGCCACTGGATGGAATCATTACGCACTGGTACATCCCCGACAGGTTAGGTTAGAGTTTTATTAATGTGAGATATTGCCAGATCCGTAGTGGGACTAGTCTTTCTGGACTACAAAAACAGTGTGGTTAATGTGAAAAATATATATAAGTTTAAAAACTCAACCGTACTAGGTAACAATCTAAATACATATACATAGCCCCAATTTTACCATGACAGTCCTGCTTCCTAGTTGTCCTTTTCCTTAAAGACTATCTGAGAAGTCTGATATTATCATATAAATGGTTTTATTGTAAAGCTTCTGTTTGAAGTCATACCTTGATTGTGAACATTCATGTGTCAGGGAGTGTGTTTCGTTTGATATAAAATATCATTTTTCTATAAGACTCATAGCATTCTGGTGTCACAGAGACATACTTTCTCAAACAAATGTTGGATACAATAGGAATGTAGATTTCATTGTTGTACAGTCTATTGTCTCTATAGCTACAGTAAACAGGTAAGAGAGTGCCTTTCAAACTGAAGCTACTGAGATGTAGGTTTGTTGGTTGCTAAGGGAGTTTGTAACAAGCTGACATATAAAAAAGGACTTATGATGCCTTGGACACACACACACACACACCATCATGCTGTAACATCAAAAGCCACCCATGATAGAAGAACAGTGCCTGATGCTCCCGAAAAATCGTTGCCAATGGAGATCACGAACATACAGTAACAGAAGAAAAGTAACTTTTAAGTGTATTTGTACTGTTAGACCATAGGCTGTTCAGTTGCTAGGCATTTTGCTTGTTATAGATATCTGTCAGTCCTGTATTGTATTCCTAATATTGTTATAGTTTTGTACGTACAGCATCTTTGTATAGTAAAAGCACATTTACACACTGCAAAAATCTCAGCTTCCTTGCTTATACCACAGAGTAACCTTGCTAGATAGACGCAAGCAAAACATTTGGGGGCTCGTGCCGTGATCTGTGCTATAATTCAATTGAAGCAGACCTGATTTTCTGCAGTGTGTTGTGTAGCTTGTGCTAGGTAAAATGCTGCGTAAGCTGTTTAGGAAAAGCAAGGCTGCAGAGGGTTCTGGTGGCCAGAAGGAAGTGTGCAGCTTACCTATCTGGGCCAGAGACAATGAGTGGGAGCCACCTGCTAAAGAATTTGTGAAGTATGCTTCTCCCTTAAACCTGACTTGGGGTGATAAAGTCTCAGATCATTTTGTAGATTTTAGCCTTAAGGGCTTGGATTTAAGTAAAAAAGAGAAGAGGACAGTGTCCACAGTGGGCTGGTATTTCCTTAATGCTATTTACACCAAATCACAGAGAAGGGAGAAGGCAGAGGCAGAAGTTAAGGTATTAAAAGACCAGCTAGCAGTTGCTTCAGAGTGTGCGTGTTCAACTGCTAGTCGGGCTGATGATTTACTAGAGCGGTGTGCAGCCCTCATGACCAAATCAATTAATGCCTTAAGAAAAAGGAAGGGCCATAAACCTGTTAGTAAAGCCAGGGTACATGCCATTGTCACATCCCAAAATTGGGATTGTGAGGATGTGCTCTCCTCAAATGATAGTGAGGATGAGGAGATAGAATTTGATATTTCTATATTTTTGATATTTTTTGATATTTCGCATAAAGATCTACTAGTGCGAAAGAAAAAGTATGCCAGACCTCTCATTACTAAGCATCGGAAACGGCAACATGATAGAGAGGATATGGCAGATGGGGAGGTGCATTATCGCAACCCCAGAGATGTTGAATTTGAAGAAGTACAGGAGTTTACACAAACTGAATTCCATGAGCTGGCAAAACAATACAAACAAAGGTCTGGGGAGCTCCTATTGACCTGGCTCCTACGCTTATGGGATGAAGGGGCAGACAGTGTTGTTTTGTCAGGTAAGGAAGCAGTGACTATGAGAGTGTTAACCCATGATCCACAATTGCGTCAGGCAATGCGAAAAGCCCGAGAGTTTAGCGTGAATTTTTCACTGTTAGACCTTGTGAGAGATGGAATAGTCCGAGTATATGCTAGTCCTACTGACCTGGAAAATACCTACACCTGGAGGTCAATAAGAGAGGGTATTTCCAGGTTACGTTAGATGGGTTGTATAACCGGATTAAATACATTTCCAGAATGGATGGGTCCAGATATGAGACCCTTTACGTCTGCTCTGCGCTCTAAGCTGATGAAGTCTGAGCCATTTAATCTCAGGGCTCCATTACTGTCCTTGTTGGGAGGCCTGGGGTTAAACAGCAAGATTCATTAAGCCACTACCCTTTTAAGCCAGTTGGGGGAGCTAGAGGAGACTAAAACAAAACCTGTCAGGGCAGTAGATAAGGTCAAGGCCAGACAGGAAGAATACAAGCAGAAAAGAACAGCGAATAAAGGGAATGGGGTAGAGAAGACAGGAGGCGAAGAGAAAACCAGGCTAGTTATTTCAAGGAAACAAATGTGGGTGGACCTATTAAAGGCAGGAGTACCTAAAGATGAGACAGATGTCATTTTTACTTTAGAAATGCTGAAGAGCTGGAAACATTTAGTAGGGAAAACTGTCAGGGTTAGAAACACTACTCCTAGTGAAGATAACATCAGCCTGGACTTAGAGAAAACAGAACAGACCCCTCCTGTTAGCCCCAAACCAATTCCCAAAATTGAACATGAACCCAAATCCCTTTATCCTGGGGTGGAGTTAGAGAGAATCAGAAAATGAGATTGGGAGGTTCCTTATCCTTTATGAGGGCAGTGACAGCAGGAGACTGACGCCCATATGCACCTGTCACTGTATGGTGGGGGAAGTCATCTTCTCCTACACATGTAACGGTTTTAGTTGATAGCAGAGCTGAAGTTACACTTTTGCAAGGAAATCCTTCTCATCACAAAGGAGAATTGATTTATGTAGAAGGCTTGGGAGGGCAAACTACACCAGCAGTTAGGATACGGGTGAAATTGGCTATTGGCTAGGGATCAGGATTAATGACAAATGTTTTGGTATCAAGGTTACCAGAAAATATTCTTGGGATGGATGTATTTTAAGATCAGTTATTTCAGACTGAAAGAGGTATATTCACATTCGGTATCCTGATAAAGCGTATCTGGTTAGGGCGGTGAAGGCTGTGGTCAGAGGTCATGCGAAATGAACCCCTGTCTACATTCCTCCACCAGAGAAGCCCGTCTGTCTCAATCAGTACAGACTTCCTGGAGGCCACAAAGAAATTGGGGAGACTATTCAAGAACTGTTGAGAGTAGGGATCCTTAGACCTGCTGTAAGTCCTTTCTCGACACCGGTGTTCCCAGTAAAAAAACCTAATGGGACATATAGAATGACTGTGGATTACAGAGGTCTAAACAAAGTGGCACCTCCATTGAAGTCAGCTGTACCAGATATGATCTCAATTGTTGAGAAAATTGCTAAAGAGGCAGTAGAATATCATGCTGTGATAGACCTGGCTAATGCTTTCTTTTCAATTTTGATAGACCCAGAGTGTCAAGACCAGTTTGCTATGGTGTGGGACGGCCACCAGTACACTTTCACTGTCCTTCCGCAAGGATTTCTTTATTCTCCAACGATTTGTCATGGACTGATTGCCCGAGATTTAAGTACCCTGAATTTGAACGTCGCTGTGTTTCACTACATTGATGACATCATGATCTCTGGGACAAAAGAAGATGTAACTGAAGCACTGTACCTGCTGATAGAGCACTTGGAGAACAGAGGGTGGGCTATCAACAGAGACAAAGTCCAAGGACCTGCCACAGAAGTGAAATTCCTGGGAATGATGTGGACTGGGCCGCAGAGGAAAATTCCAGAGACAGTTCTGCAAACTATCCAGGCTCTGTCGCCCCCTACTACCAAAAAGGAGGCACAGAAGTTCATTGGAGTTGTGGGGTTCTGGAGATCATTTATCCTACATCTTGGACTGATTCTGAGGCCTATATATAATATCACCAGAAAAAAGACTGAGTTTTCATGGGGTTCAGAGCAGCAGACTACATTCCTGGCTGCTAAAAAAGCTATTTTGCAGATCAGGGATTATGACCCGTGAGACAAGGGGTACCATTTCAGTTGGATGTAGTGGACCAGAATGGTACCATATCTTGGAGTCTATGGCAGCCAAATGAAAAGAAAGGACTGAGAGCAATACCCATTGGATTTTGGTCCAAACAACTGACGGGCACAGAAGAGATACATGCCCCTAGAGAAGTACCTGTTTGGGGCATACACAGCACTTCAACATGTAGAGACCATTACAGGAAAGGACACAGTCATCATCCATACTGCATTGCCAATAGCAGGATGGGTGAGAGATAATAGACTGACCACTAGGGCAGCTGTAGCCCAGAACCAGACACTGATGAAATGGAAGTGGTACCTTCAAGAAAGAGGGGGTATTGCAGCTGGGGATGTTAGAGACATTTCAAAACAGTTGGCAGGGCTTGTCACTTTTACCAGCACCTGGCCAGAAGAAGAAATTCCTGTGCTGCAGTCATCCCCCATTCAAGAGGCTCCACCCTTTGAGTCTCTGTCAGAAGACATGAAGGAGTCAGCGTGGTTCACTGATGGTTCAGCCATAGTCACCTCGTCTGGACGTAAATGGATAGCAGCAGCCTACAACCCAAGTACAGACACAGTCCTGCAGGAGACCATAATTGGAGGGTCCAGTCAGTATGCAGAGTTGAAAGCTGTGGTGATGACTCTTCAGGAGGATCCTTCTTCAAATGTCACTATCTACACTGACAGCTGGGCGGTTTTTAAAGGACTGACAACTTGGATGCCCACGTGGAAGTCCAGTGAATGGATGATTCATGGAAAGGTGGTGTGGGGAGGCAAGGAAGTCTGGGACTACATCTGGAAGGAAGCTCACTCCTGTACCATAAAAGTGGGGCATGTTGATGCACATGTGCCCCTAGTCCCAGACTTTGAGAACTATAACAGAGTTGCAGATGAAATCGCCAAAGTGAAGGCAATGTGCCAGTTGATCCTGCCTTGATGAACTTGGCCAACTGGGCCCACAAGCAATCTGGACATTTGGGGCAGAAAGCAACATATGAATGGGCACAGCAGAGAGGATACCTTATATTCATGGACATGATAAAGACTGTAATAGGGAACTGTACAGTGTGTGGAGAAGTGCGACAATGGCCATTGCAAAAGTACTCCACCGGGTCGATTAAGAGGGGTGAGAGGCCTGCAGAGATCTGGCAGATTGACTTAATCGGTCCCCTGCCCCGGGGAAACAATGGACTGAGATATTGTTGCACTGCAGTGGACACCTATTCAGGACTTATGCTTGTTTATCCTTGCAAATGTGCAGATCAAGCCGCGACGCTTCAACTGCTCCAGAAACTTGTCGTTGCTTATGGTTGTCCAAAACAAGTCCAAAGTGATAACAGCTCACACTTCACCGGATCAACAGTACAGCAGTGGGCCAAAGATTCTGGAGTGTACTGGTTGTGCCACATCCCATACCATCCACAGGCAGCTGGTTTGATTGAAAGATACAACGGGCTATTGAAGGACCAGATACGCAAACTAACACCCACACATACACTAAGGGGGAGGGATCGGGTCCTCACACAGGCTGTCATGTTGTTAATAGGTTAATAGCAAAAGCACACCATATGAGAGGATGGTAGGGGTTGGGGCACAGATTCCACAGCTGGAGTGCAGAGTTGAGTATTTATGTAAGGTTCCTGAAAGAACAGGGCTTAACAGATACCATGTTACTGCTTCCCATGACATAGAAACCAAGAGTGACGTATCTGAAGCTGAAGCCTATCTAGGAATGAGAGGGAATCTGGCAGGAAGGTTTGACGTTACATTTGCATTGGCAGATGAGCTTCAAGACAGTGACTGGGACTCTGACTGGTTAGTGGATACTTCTCAGCAAGAGTGGAAAGTGAGGCTACATAACAGCAAACCTTCCAAAATAAACAGCACTGATTTTCTGGGAAATATCAGTATATTTCCTTTCCTCCGTATTGATGCTCTTTGGGAGGGTCAGAAGTGGGTACAGGCAGGGGGCAAAGTGTTAGTCAGATATCCAGGCAAGAAGCCACTTAGAGGAGAGATTTTAGCTGAAGGGCCTGGATCAACTGTTTATGTATTATTAGAAGGAACAGATAATCTGCTTTTTTTCCACTCCACAGGCTGTCTCTGATTTGATCCATAGGAAGACCAGAGAAAAGTGGTTACATGATGGAAAGGATGATGGAAGATCGTAAGAGCTGTGGAGAACAAGGCCTTTGATGTATTAAAAGCCTGGACTTGTTTCTAAAGAACTTTAGAATGGACTTTCTAATGAACTTTTTAGTTAAAGACTGAAACACCTTCTCAGTGACAGAAATGGGAGGTGTTGCATTCAAGGAAAATGAATGTTTAGAATGAGTTTAGTAATGAAGAGATTTTATGTGTGTAGTCTGAGAGAAAAATCAAGGGCGGAATGTGTTGCGGTTGATATAAAATATAATTTTTCTATAAGACTCATAGCATTCTGATGTCACAGAGACATACTTTCTCAAACAAATGTTGGATACAATGGGAATGTAGATTTCATTGTTGTACAGTCTATTGTCTCTTTAGCTACAGTAAACAGGTAAGATAGTGCCTTTCAAACTGAAGCTACTGAGATGTAGGTTTGTTGGTCGCTAAGGTAACGGAGTTTGTAACAAGCTGACGTATAAAAAGGACTTATGATGCCTTGGACACACACAAACCATCATGCTGTAATATCAGAAGCCACCCATGATAGAAGAACAGTGCCTGATGCTCCCCAAAAATCGTTGCCAATGGAGATCACGAACATACAGTAACAGAAGATAAGTAACTTTTAAGTGTATTTGTACTGTTAGACCATAGACTGTTCAGCTGCTAGGCTCATAACACTGTGCACTCATAACAAAGAAAAAGAAAAGGGAGCTGGGGCTCATCCAAAGTTAGCACCGGTTCCATAGGGTGAAGGATTGAAGCCAAAACCCGCCTCACCCGTTTATAGGGGTCCGGTTCCACCGTCAGCCTGAGGTATCCTATGAATCCACTGGAGACCTCTAGGGGTGGTTGCCCTCTGAATATTACATATCAACATATAGAAAAAAATGGGAGAACCCCAAAGCAACTTCAAAAAGGACAGACCGGTGAAATGCTACTTATCATTTATTGATTATCCAAAATATATTAAACAATTACAAAAATAGTGAAAAAAGCTACAACTATCTCCAACACATAATTAAAAAGACTTAACGTCCTGATGAGACACAGGTGGCCACCATTCCTAGATCATACCATTCATATCCCTCACAGACACACACACAAGCAGACTAGAACCGATCCTCGGATCGGATTGTGGGAATAGCGTCCTTTAAACACTGTTGAATAAATGTAGATGGAAAAGGTTACTTTTCATAGGAAACATTTATGAAGTGTTCATTAAGGACATTCAAGGAGAGGGGGTTTAGAAAAAACCAAGTGCTTGTGCAGTGTGGAGACTTCCTCGGTAATTAGCCGCTATAGACACTGTGTTTAAAGTCCGTATTATAACAATCATACAGGCGCTGTAGATAAAGATCAAAGACTAGTAGCGGGTATGCTTCAAGAGGACTTGACACAGATACAGGACGGAATATGCTGATAATATTTCTTGGCAAATAATAGGAATGAAATACAGCTCACCGTTTCTTCTTGTGTGTAGCTAGTCACAAGCTTACGCATCTAGTCTTAATGTCCGTGATCCATCATCCTAGCAGCTGCAAGGGAGGCCAGGTACGGAATAGGAAATAAGGATGGTTGAGGGGGGATCAGGGTAAATGGAAAGGGTTACTGTGTCTTCACCGCGGACACCGTGATGGCATCGTGCTGCGGTGTCCGCGGTGAAGACACAGTAACCCTATCCATTTACCCTGATCCCCCCTCAACCTTCCTCGAGCCGCCACCATCCACTGAAAGCTGGAAACTGGTGTTACAATCATCGGCAGTACTGCTCTGGTCCATCACCTCCGGTGAGCTTCTGCAGTTCCTGAAGCCTCTTACTTCGGAATGAACAACCGCTTTAACCATCCCAGGATGGAACCATCCTTATTTCCTATTCCGTACCTGGCCTACCTTGCAGCTGCTAGGATGATGGATCACAGACATTAAGACTAGATGCCTAAGGTTGTGACTAGCTACACACAAGAAGAAACGGTGAGCTGTATTCATTCCTATTATTTGCCAAGAAATATTATCAGCATATTCCGTCCTGTATCTGTGTCAAGTCCTCTTGAAGCATACCCGCCACTAGTCTTTGATCTTTATCTACAGCGCTTGTATGATTGTTACAATACGGACTTTAAACACAGTGTCTATAGTGGCTAATTATCGAGGAAGTCTCCACACTGCACAAGCACTTGGTTTTTTCTAAACCCCCTCTCCTTGAATGTCCTTAATGAACACTTCATAAATATTTCCTATGAAAAGTAACCTTTTCCATCTACATTTATTCAACAGTGTTTAAAGGATGCTATTCCCACAATCCGATCCGAGGATCGGTTCTAGTCTGCTTGTGTGTGTGTGTCTGTGAGGGATATGAATGGTATGATCTAGGAATGGTGGCTACCTGTGTCTCATCTAGACGTTAAGTCTTTTTAATTATGTGTTGGAGATAGTTGTACCTTTTTTTTTCACAATTTTTGTAATTGTTTAATATATTTTGGTTAATCAATAAATGATAAGTAGCATTTCACCGGTCTGTCCTTTTTGAAGAATTGCTTTGGGGTTCTCCCATTTTTTTTCTATATGTTCAGCTGCTAGGCATTTTGCTTGTTATAGATATCTGTCAGTCTTGTATTGTATTCCTAATATTGTAATAGTTTTGTATGTACAGCATCTTTTTATAGTAAAAGCACATTTACACACTGCAGAAATCTCAGCTTCCTTGCTTATACCACAGAGTAACCTTGCTAGATAGACGCAAGCAAAACAGTGAGTTGGAGTGCAGTGATATCATCTGTTGAAGATTTTAGATATCTATTATTATTGTCACTAGGACACCAGGTTGCTATTGGAAATGTCAAAATATCATCATATTGTGAACATTGATAGTGACCATATGACTGTGCTTTTATATTTATTTATTGCTAATGTGAACATGTGGATATTAAGTTTGCTTTATTCTTATAGCTTACTATATACACTAAAACAATAAACCCAAAAATAAAATAAATATATGTTCACATTAACAATAAATAAATAAATATAAAAGTACAATCATTGCATATGGTCACCTTAGAAATTCACGTTTTCATACACAACATGATACTGTATCACCAATAGCAACCTAGTGTCCTAGTGGCAGTTATAATAGATATCTGCAATGTTAACTACACAACAGTGCACTCCTGTACAATGTCTGAAAATACCAAGTCCAAAATTAGGTATTGTGATGATTTAGGGAATTTTAGCTCATTGATAGCACTAAACAGTGAGTTTACTCCACTCCATAAGTAATTTTTAGGGATTTTGCTGCCCACTTTTATTGAAAACAAAGTAAAAGTTCACATTACAATAGTTTCCCTCGTAGGGGTTCTCACCATCAATGTTATAACCAAACAGTACTCAGCCCCGTGGCTCCTGTTTGCAGTATCTCTACTCAGTCCCAGTGCTCATGAACAGGGCTGCTGATAGGCCAGTACAACTGGCCCTGTTGTACCGGGCCCGGCCAGGATCTACTACTGCAGCAGCATCTATACATTATGGCATTGGCGGCATGGGTGGCACTGTCTGCAGCAGAATATGGCATTGGCAGCATGGGTGGCACTGTCTGCAGGTAGCACATGTTATGGCCCATAACGCATGTGCTGCCTGCAGAGACAGTGCCACCCATGCCGCCAATGCCATAATGTGCTGCAGACAGTGCCACCCATGCCACCAATGCCGTAATGTGCTGCAGACAGTGCCAGCCATGCTGCCAATGCCATATTGTGCTGCAGACAGTGCCAACCATGACGCTAATGCCATAACGCATGTGCTGCCTGCAGAGACAGTGCTACCCATGCCGCCAATGGCATTATGTTATTGGCGACATGGGTGGCACTGTCTGCAGCACAATATGGCATTGGCAGCATGGGTGGCGCTGTCAGCAGGTAGCACATGCATTATGGCATTAGCGCCATGGGTGACACTGTCTGCAGCACATTACGGCATTGGCGGCATGGCATGGGTGGCAATGTCTGCAGCACAATATGGCATTGGCGGCATGGGTGGCACTGTCTGCAGGTAGCACATGCATTATGGCCCATAATGCATGTGCTGCCTGCAGAGACAGTGCCACCCATGCCGCCAATGCCATAATGTGCTGCAGACAGTGCCACCCATGCCACCAATGCCATAATGTGCTGCAGAAAGTGCCACCCATGCCGCCAATGCCTTAATGTGCTGCAGACAGTGCCACCCATGCCGTCAATGCCATAATTTGCTGCAGACAGTGCCACCCATGCTGCCAATGGCGGCATGGGTGGCACTGTCTGCAGCAGAATACGTCATTGGCGGCATGGGTGACACTGTCTGCAATACATTAAGGCATTGGCGGCATGGGTGGCACTGTCTGCAGCACAATATGGCATGGGTGGCACTGTCTGCAGTACATTATGGCATTGTTGGTGCACTTATGTTTACCCAGTTGTTCGCCTACTTTGAAAAACACCTGAAAACTATCTACAGTAAACTATCTTTGACGAGACCTGGCTTGTTTTTTTCCACCTTTATCATTTGTTTAATCTCCCTCATTTTTTTAAAATACCATTGCATTTATTCATTAATGGTTTTTATTACATATAGATATTAAAGAGGTCTTTTCTCCTCTGAAAACATTATTTCTTTTGGATAATCAAACATATGACTGGCTGGAGAAAAATAAATATCACTTGTAGACAAACTTGCACTTTGTTTCAAGGCAGGGTCTGGGGAGGGGTCAGGGGCGGTGCCAGGGATGGGGCTGAAGGAGGGACCAGGGGCGGGACCACGGGTGGAGCTGAAGGGGGCCCCGTCAGGTACGCTGTACGGGGCCCCATGATTTCTATCAGCAGCCCTGCTCATGCACCTAACGCTGAACCTTCCTCAGTTCTGACTGTTTCTCCTGCAGCTCCCTGTTTCTACATCCTCACAGGCTCGGCCTTTCACTGTCCCAGCATGGACAGTATGGAGCAATGTACTCCTCACATCTCCCTTTCACAGACTGACCCCTCATGAGGGTGGGGCCACTCACCTCCAATTCTGGCTCTAACATAAGCCCAGCACACACCTGTATCCTCACTGTGCCTGTTTTCTGCAAAACCTGGCCTAAACTGCCAAAATAAATAGTGGCACGGGCTCGCCTCTCTACAAATCTTTATGACAATATCTCTAATAGCAACCAAATATAATGAAGTGCTTCTGAACACCCTCAGTGTCAGTCCATACCCTTCACAAGTGGACGTTATACTAAAGAAAAGTTCAAAGTTTGCTCTTCCCACTTATGTGTCATTAACACAACATTACAGCTCCCAAGGAAGTGCACAGGGGATTGCACTGTCTTTGGAGATAGGAAACTTTAGGGGTCACAGTCACTGGAAGCATAGAGGGACATTGAAGCCACAGGTACCAGCCTAGTCATTGCAAAGTGTTGCTTAAACTCAGAGCAGTGCACTGCCTAGTCTTCTACTGTGGTGCCTGAGAGCTGATTGACTATGGCAGTCCTGGTATAACCCTGAAGCACCAGCAGTCTGGTGCAGGAGAGAAGACCTGGCTTTGGACTGGGGACACTAAGAGTGTTTGCAGATCTATATTCTGTATAATATACTCTATATTACCAAATGTATTGGGACACCTGCCTTTACACGCACATGCACTTTAATGGCATCCCAGTCTCAGTCCGTAGGGTTCAATGTTGAGTTGGCCCACCCTTTGCAGCTATAACAGCTTCAACTCTTCTGGGAAGGCTGTCCACAAGGTTTAGAAATGTGTCTATGGGAATATTTGACCATTCTTCAAGAAGCGCATTTGTGAGGTCAGGCACTGATGTGGACGAGAAGGCCTGGCTCCCAGTCTCCGCTCAAATTCATCCCAAAGGTGTTCTATCGGGTTGAGGTCAGGACTTAAGTTCCTTCACTCCAAACTCGCTCATCCATGTCTTTATGGACCTTGCTTTGTGCACTGGTCCAAATAATTTGGTGGAGGAGAGATTATGGTGGGGGGTTGTTTTTCAGGGGTTGGTCTTGGCTCCTTAGTTCCTGTGAAGGGAACTCTTATGCCCTGTACACACGGTCGGATTTTCAGACGGAAAATGTGCGATCGGAGCTTGTTGTCGGAAATTCCGACCGTGTGTGGGCTCCATCGGACTTTTTCCATTGGATTTTCCGACACACAAAGTTTGAGAGCAGGCTATAAAATTTTCTGACAACAAAATCCGTTTGCGTAAATTCCGACCGTGTGTGGACAATTCCGACGCACAAAGTGCCACGCATGCTCAGAATAAATTCCGAGACGGAACTGCTCAGTCTGGTAAAATTAGCGTTCGTAATGGATGTAGCACTTTCCTCACGCTGCAATGTTTTAAATTGTTTAATGCAGCCCACTCTCTTCTTTATAATGCTAGAAGAACAAAGTTGTTTTGCTGCTCATATTCACACAGACTTCTCACAAACTTCTTTCTTTATTATTTATCGTGATTTCATGAATATAATATTTTTATTTGTCACATCTCCCGAAAACAATGTTTGTTTTTATGTTTTTAGATTTTGTATTTTTTTTTAGTTTTTTTAAGTCCAGATCTCCTGTTATTTTTTTTATTAATTTTTTTAAAACTGCAGAATAGTTTTGGGTGTGTTTCGTGTGTCAAGTTACCACAACACGATCATTGTCTTGTATTATTTTATCTCAAGGAGATTGGTTGGTGTCTCTTGTTAATTTCACATTGTATTTTTGAAATGTACCTGCCTCCTCACAAACAAACTGTCCTTTTTGAAGGAAAACACACATAGGCGAGTATTATAAAAAAAAAAAAAAATGTATTAAGGGGTCCTAACCAAAGAAAGAGGGAAGGCAACGCTGGAGAAACAGCAGAAATTGTCGAAGCCTTTGGCCCCCAGGGCACACATCAATTATTTTAATGCAACATTGGTGGCCTGAGGAGTCCATATATAAGGGAGTACAATCTGGTCCAGAAGTCCAAGAGATCATGAACAGCAGCAGATGACATACATGTCCCCAGGCTGTGGTCATACAAGAGCCTGCATCTTTTGTCAGACCAGACTGAACCCAGGCCATCACTTTCTTGTCTTCCTTCCACTCTTCCTTCCACGCTGTGTCTGTGGTGGTGGAGTTGTGGCAGGAGGAGGAGGAGGATGATGCAACTCACACAGGTGGGTATTGGGTGTGATTTCACCCCTCACCCCCTTAGTTAATGTTTTATAAAGGATGTCCTCACACATGAGGCGTTGGCCCTCCTGCATGTCCTGCAGTTAGGTGGCAGCCATGCAGGCAAAGACCTCTTCACGAGTGGGGGTGGCTCTGAGGGACGCAGGAGCCTCCTGAATCAGCCTGAGTGCTGAATCCTCCACGTTACTCCCCTTCCTGGGCCTTTTGTTTGGAAGGCGGAGGGGAGGAACCTGGGATTCTGTGAGGCTCCTACTGGGCCCGGCCTACTCCTGGCTGCCACTTACCCCTGCCTCCTCCTGGCTGCCACTAGCCCCTTCCTCCTCCTGGCTGCCACATCCCACAGCCTCCTCCTGGCTGAGGTCTTCCTGTGTATGAAAAAGGGACATAGTTTTAGTTTTTTCTTCATCAATCACACACAATTTTCATCTCAAGACTGTTGCAAATTGAATGTTAACAAAAATAACAGACTATCATTCTGAGCCCAGCATTTTTCTTGTCCCAATTATTTTTGACCACTACTGTCTATTGATATGTAAAACAAATCAGCAATTAGTGATCAATAATAACATCTAGTAAACATCATTTATTTATTGACCAGAAATCTGTAGATCAAAGCTATACCTGGCTCAAGCTGGGCTCCTCCACTTATTCCTGGCTGGAAGTCCCAGGTTGGACATCGGAAGCCTCAGCTGGGGTGGAAGATAGGGTGGAAGGAAGAGTGGAAGGAAGGGTTGAGAGGGATTCCCTGACTTCAGTCTGGTCTGTCAGAAATCGCAGTCTCTCATAGTACCACAGTCTGGGGACATAAACGTCATCTGCTGCAGCTCAGGATCTCTGAAAATCCTGGACCTTCTTGCGCTCCCTAAGATAAGTGCTCCTCAGGCCACCAATTTTGGCTTTTAAATAGGGGATGGTTGCCGTGGGGACCACCGGCTTTACCAACTCCAGCAGTTTCTCCAGCGCTGCCTGCCTCTTTTGTTTATGATTATAATGCGGGTGTTTGACCTGCCACAGACAGGGCAGCTCCCTGTACTTGTCTATGAATAGGGGGAGGAAGTTGTGATCATTGAAGCCATCCATTTTATCTGCAATACACAAGACAAACCCTAATGTCAGGCTAAATTCTCCTAATCTTGTCCCAATATAGGCCTCAATCTATAGGCAGTATAGGCCCAAGTTTAAATGTTACCTTTGTTATCACGATCGGAGCTTCCGATACTCCTTCCTCCGCTCACAGATCGTACGTATCGTACACACGCGTGTTACGCTTTATATACACTGCGCATGCATGAAACTCCGCCTGCCCCTGACGTTCTTTCTAGGCTATTCCCTGCCCCTTCTCTTTCGGCGCAGTGGGGGAGAGCACATGGCGGAGACAGAGCAGGTGTGTGATAATTACAGCAACGAGGAGGAGGTGGAAAGCCCGGAGCCAGAAATGTCACGATCCTGGAGGAGAAGATTTGAGGCCTCAAATGTGGCCTTTGTAGAGATGGTGGAGATGGTCGACATATTGAAGAGAGCCGACTATGATGGGAAGTATGGACCTTACTCCAACCCAAATATCAGAAAGGCCAAGATCATGGCGAAAGTTGTGAAGAGTCTGCACAGGAATTTTGGGGTACGGCGATCCAAGGATCAACTGAGGAAGCGGAGGTCGGACCTCAAATTAAGGGAGCACGATCAGTATAGAAGGATCAGGAGAGTGCTGCAAAAAAGTAAGTAGTTTTCCTGTGTTCCTATTCTTTATTTTTATTACGTTCATGCTGCTCCATGTGCTTTTGTTTACTGTTGTACATTTTAAAATGGCAACTTTTATTTTAATGGACACATTATTCATTCGTAGGAAACATTGTTCGTTCGGCCACTAAAACACCATGTTTTGTCCAGATGCAATTCAATACATTTTTTATGCCCTACTTCTCTTAAAATAAGTTTGTTGTCTAGATGAGTTTGTAACTAGAATGAAATGCAAACTATATTCTGTGTAAGGAGAGGACACTCAGCAGCTGTTTACACATCTGGACGCTGGAGCACTAGTGTGGGACACCAGAACACCCTTTTTATTAGGGGAACCACACAGGTGCTCCAGTGTATACTATAGGGGTGTCTCCATCTGTGAAGCTTGCACAAAACAGGTAAGTATTCAAGCTTGACAAAGGACAAAAATATTTCTTCATCTTGGAACTCTGCCAAAACAGACAATTGTACCCCACTTCCAAGCAATGTTTCATATTCCTATTTCTGCCATCAAATATCTGTGTGCTAAGTATACCTATTTTTTTCACATAGGAGAGAAAAGATTCAGAGGACACCACTCATCAGAGGAGACCACGGACCCTTCACCTCAGGAAGAAGGGGAAATCCCCCAAACCCAACCAGAGGAGGGGGAGGGAGACATTATCGAAATTGTCACCAACAGGTGAGTGTCTGCGACCACAGCCTCAGGTAAGAGATGGATGCCTGCACATTTATTTTTTATTTATTTATTTATTTTTTTCTTCTTTTAACGATAGCTAATGCTTCCCTTTTACCCATCCCCCCCTCCCACCCCCTACCCCCCCCCCCCCCCCGAGACCATATCCATCCAGTCCTCTGCATTCCTCTACTTATGTAGACCACATCTCAACCACATTTGGAGATTCTTTAAATTTTTCCCAGTCTTTCCATTTTGTTTCAAAGGCCCCCATTTTTGTCCCTTCGCTAAATCTTAGGTACTCCAAGCACTGAATCTCATTAATTTTATTAAACCATTCCCTCATCTTTGGCCTCTCTTTCCTTTGCCAATACTTAGGGACTAAGCTCTTAGCTGCATCAATAAGATGTGGCAAAAGTGTTCTGAGATATGTTTTAGTCGGCATATCACTCATGTGGAATAAACAGATCCAAGGGTCATTTGGGACGTCCAAGTTTGTTATCACTTTGATAAATTTTCTTACTTCGCCCCAAAACCTTTTCATTTCCGGACATAGCCACCAGATATGGGCCATTGACCCCATCTCTGAGCAGCCCCTCCAACAAAATTGCGACTTATCCCTATGTATTTTATGCACCCGATCGGGGGTCAGGTACATTCTGGTCAGGCATTTAAAATTTAATTCTAGGAGTTTACTATTAACTGAAGTGGCTGAGACTCTTTTCAAGATCAGGGAGACTTCTGTATCTGTAAGATTTCTCCCTAACTCCTTTTCCCATTTCCCTATATAGTCCGGGGTTTCTAACCTTTCTAAATCAACTAGAACTTTATATATCCGGGAGAAACCCCCCCTCCCCTCTCTATCCACGCATATTTTTTCTAGTGGTGTTAAATTATCCACCGATCTTATTGGCTGTGGGAGTGAACCAACATAGTGTTTTAATTGGCTATAGCGCCAGGGGTTAATGACTAACATATCTCTTTTGTCCTGCATCTCTTGGAATGAGCATATTCGACCCCTATGCATTATGTCTTTTAGTTGTATATTTTCTTCTAGTAACCATTTACCAAACCATTCCTCTTTCCCTGGTGCAAACTGTTCTAAATCTTTAAGTGGCATTAAGGGTGAGTTATACTCCCAGTGTTCCTTTCTGTGAAGGGTGTCCCATATCTTAAGTGCGTGTTTAGTGATTGCATGCGTTTCAGTGCTGTACTTTCTCTGTTGAGGCGAAATCCATATAATCTTATCCAGTTTAGTGTCACTAATTTTATTTTCTATTACTACCCATTGTTTTTCTATGTTTTTGACCCATTCAGTCACTCTGGCTATAGCGATAGCTTCGTAATATTTCCTTATATCTGGTGCTCCCCATCCCCATTTACCTTTAGTATTAATCAATTGTGAGAATTTTAATCTAGGTGACTTTCCCCTCCAAATAAATTTTGAAAACATTAAGTGTAGCCTTCTGAGGTATGTATGTGGGAGTGTTATTGGTATCATTTGCATTTTATAAGTTATTTTCGGCAGTATAACCATTTTATATATGTTGATTCTTCCCGCCCAGGATAGTTGACCCAGATGAATTCTACTCAATTCAGCTTTTACCTCGTTTAACAGTGCTATAAAGTTCGCTTGGTATAGCGTTTCGGTTGATGTAGTGATTTTGACCCCCAGATAATTCAGTTCTTTTTTCCCCCACACAAAGGGGAAGTGTTTTTGGTAGGAGTGGTCACTCTCCTTGAAGTGGTTTATCTCAAGTGCTTCAGATTTAGTTGGGTTTACTTTGAAATTTGATAACTTTCCGTATTCTACTAGGTTAGCCATGATATTTGGTAGGGATATCCTTGGCTGGGTTATATACAGCAGGATGTCATCTGCAAAGGCGGCCAGTTTGTATTCCATATTCCCTATTACGACCCCACTAATATCCCTATTCTGTCTTATCCTTAATAGAAGGGGTTCTAACGTCAACAGGAAGAGCATGGGGGAGATTGGACACCCCTGCCTTGCACCATTGTACATGTCGATTGGGTCCGAGAAGGTCCCATTTATTTTCACTCTTGCCGATGGTCTTGAGTATAAGGCCCTAATCCATTTACACATCCTCTCCCCACAGCCTACCTCCTCGAGCGTACTCATCATGAAGTCCCAGTCTACTCTATCAAACGCTTTTTCAGCGTCTATGGATAGAAGTAGACCTGGGACTCCGCTCTTTTTGATTTCCTGGGCTACTAGGAGGGTTTTGATGCTGTTATCCCGTCCCTGTCTACCTCTAATAAACCCCACCTGGTCCGGATGTATGATCTTCTCTATTACCTGCTTCATTCTGCTCGCAATCACTTTTGCGAATAATTTAGTATCCACATTTAGCAGGGAAATAGGCCTATAGTTTGAACAAACTGTCGCATCCTTATCCTCTTTTTGAATAACCGTAATATTGGCTGCCAGGGCTTCTCTGCTCATTTCCCCCTTGTCTCCTATGTCGTTCATATAGGCACACAGTTTAGGGATTAGATAGTCTTGGTATTTTTTATAATAAAGCACTGTCAACCCATCCGGTCCTGGGCTCTTACCTACTTGTGTTTCTCTAATTGCCTTTCTAACTTCAATCTCTGTAATAGGGGACTCCAGTGTGGTATGCTCATTTTCCGATAATTTAGTCATTCCCACTTCACTTAGGTAATTTTTGATCTTCGCTTGTTTTTGTTCCCTCTCCTTAGTTGTTACATTTCTATTTATGGAATAAAGCTCACTGTAGAATTCTTGGAACGTCCTTGCAATATCTGGATCCCTATATTGGATCTCGTTTGTTCTAGATCTTATCTTGTCGATATATTTGTTATTTTTTTTTTTACTTAATATCTTTGCCAGGAGTCTACCAGGTCGGTTACTGCCTACATACCTTTCTTTTTTAACAAGGTTATACTTCTTCCTATTTTCCTGTTCAATTAACTGCCGTATAGCCTCCCTGCTCCTAAATAGTTTTGCCAGTGTTTCGCTATCCCCCTTTTTCTTATGATGTTGCTCTAATTTAATGATTTCCTCCTGAAGCACGCAAAAGGTCTCTCCCTGGCTTCTCTTTTTCTCTGCCCCCGCCTTAATCATGATCCCTCTGATATAGGCTTTATGGGCCTCCCAGACCATAGTTTCTGATGTTTCCTCAGCGGTATTAACTTTAAAGTAAAATTCTAGTTCTTCTTTAATAAGTTTGTCTATCTTTTCATCATGTAGGAGGTCCTCATTTAGTATCCAGCTACTGCTCCGTGTTTCATGCTTGCTTAATTTTATTTGTAGGCTAACCGGGGCGTGGTCCGAGAACGTCATTGGCCCTATGCTTGTACCCTCAACCTCTTCCACATAGCGATGCTCCACGAAGAATAAGTCCAGCCTAGAGTATGTCGCGTGAACGGGGGAATAGAAGGTATAATCTCTTATGTTCTGATGTTGCATCCTCCATATATCTACCAGCTGCTGATGACGCAGTTTTTTCCTGAGTTTTTTCATCCACTTGCCTTCGGACCCCCGAGCACGCGACGTACTGTCTTTACCTGGCTCTAAACATATATTGAAGTCTCCTGCGATAATGGCCCTACCTCTCTTAAAGGTTTCAAACTTTGCCAAGATTCCCACTAGGAACCTTGCTTGGTTATTATTTGGGCAGTAGATATTTGCCAGGGAACATTCCATCCCTTTCAAGCTACCTCTTATGAACAAGAAGCGACCCTCCGGGTCAATTACTCTCTCCTCTATTGTGAACCCAACTCCCTTTGCAAAACCAATCGCCACTCCTTTTGCCCCTCTTATCGGGGAGTCTCCATAGATCCAGTACGGAAACTCGCTTGTAGCTATTCTCTTGCTTTTGCCTAGGTATAGGTGGGTCTCCTGAAGGAGGACCACCTCTGCTTTCAGGGATCTCAATTCTCCCATTATGTTCGCACATTTTATGGGGGAGTTGATGCCCCTCACATTATATGTGACTATATTTATCCCAGCCATCCTGTTATTTTAGCCCCATTTACACCTTTACGTAGCCCCTCCTGGCTGAATAGTCGGATCCACCAAGGATTGGATTGGTCTCGTCCTACCCTTAACCCCCCCACCCCCCCTCCCTCAACCCCCCTCCTCCCTCTCCACCCGTGTACCCCCCCTCCATCCCCCCCCCTCCTCCTGCCCACCCACCTCCCTCCCCCCAAATCCCTCCCGCCCAGCCCCTCGCCTTTTCCCCTTTCCCATCAAGTTGGGGGGAGTATTGGGGTGCCACATGAGCCCCCTGGATGAAGAAAAAAGAAACCCTGGCCTACCCACTCCACCTGGCCACACGGTTTACTCCCCAGAGGTTGAGCTCAGAGGAGGGTCTAGTCTGGCCAAGAGCTTCCCCCTGGGTGTAATCCCAGCCATCCCTCCCACACACCCTCCACCCACCCCACCCCCCCCGCCCCCACCGACAATAGATCGTATAGAGAGAGAAACAAAGAGGGAAGAGAGAGAGAGAGAGAAAGACAAATCCATTTTCAATCACTTTTAACATTCGAGGCCTCTTTCAGTCCCTGTGTTCTTTTGTCATTAGTATTGGTTTCCAAGTGACAGGGTCCCCTAAGTGTTCCTGACTTCCGCTTTTCTCCCACCACCCCGGGATCTCCATTACTGGGATTCCAAGTCGATCGCAGAAATTCTGGGTCTCCTCCGGAAATCTCAGCACCGCCTTTCGGCCGTCCTTACGTCCAGTAAGATTGGCAGGGAAGCCCCAGGAGTATTGGACCTCGTTCGCCTTTAAGGCAGCTAGTAATGGCTTCAAAATTCTTCTTCTGCTTAGAGTTTCTGCGGCTAGGGTCCTGGAAGATGTGTAAATTTGTTTCACCGTACTTCACCTGTGGGTTTCTCCTTAAATTCATGCTAATCTGTTCTTTGTCCCGGAAGCTATGGAATCGCACTATTACATCCCGCGGAGTGTCTCCCCTAATTTCGGCTGGTTTCCTAATTCGATGGACTCTGTCTAGGTTTAAATTACCGCTGATATTGCAAGGGCTCTTCAAATCTTTGAAAATTTCCTCCATTTTTTCCTGTAGGTTTTCTTTTTCACCATGCGCTTCCGGGAGGCCTCTAATCCGGAGGTTTTTTCTTCTGCTGCGATTTTCTTGGTCTTCCATTTTGTACCTTATATACCTCTGTTCCTTCTGCAGCACTTCTATCTGCTGTCTCAAGTTTCTTATTTCTTCTCCTTGTTTGTCCACTGTTGTTTCAACTTCCTCCACTCTGGTTAATAGGTGGCTCATGTTCTCATTTACAGCGCTGATCTCACCTCTGATTGAGGCCTCCAGTTTCGCAAACATTTCAGCGATTTCTCCCTTGGTAGGGAGCTGGTTTGCCTGCTGGATTTCTTCTGCAGTTTCTACTTCTACCTCGTTACTGGGGGGTCTTGAATCCATCTCCGCCATTTGTTTTCTTGTACCCATTTTAGCCGTTCGATCTGGCGTTTTATTCTTTGCACCTGTTGAATTACTTTCTTTGTTACTTTCATTCATCATATATTTTCTGATGGTTCCCGGGCTTGCACTTGTTCTGGGTGGATTTGCAGGTCCTTTTGTTGATCTTCCTCTCATTTTTTCTACCTATACCTGGTTAGTGGTTCCTCCTCTATTATGTGTGGTGTGTTTTCTGACTTTCCCTATGGCACTGGGGATTACCTTGATCCCCCAAAATATTTAATTCGTTGCACCGTAGTATTTACTCCACTTATAGTGTTATATTTTAGCGATATATTATTATACTACAGTCACTTTTTTATGTGGATCAGTACGGCAGTCCCCTAGAATGCGATTATTTCCATACTGCTTACATCAATGGGATTAGTCCGCTATATCATACACCCAACTTCCGACACAGGAATAAGTCAGCCTATTGTTATAGTGAGATATTGTGTATTTGTGATCTCAAGTTGCAGCAAAGTCGCATATGCAGGTGCAGCGGTGTACTGGTCAAACAGAAGTGTGCAGTATCCATATAGATTGACACTACTGAGAGTACTTCTTTGCGTCCCTTACCCACCCCCCAGCACCGATATAAACCAGCTTATTAGTATGAAATAGTTTCATATGAGAGAGGAGTCTTGTTATGGTAGAGTCACGTATACTAATAAGGCAATATAAAGACACATATAAGGCAATGTTTCTATACAGCTTGGCAGATTAGCAATGTTGGAAATAGTCCGAGGCCTCACTTAGCCATCTTAAATACAACAGCAGACCAAGATTAGTGTAGGGAATGATGTTATACTTGATGCTACTTTGATGCGATATAGTCGCAAGTGGAAAGTCGCAGTAACTGACACAATATGAGCAGATATCCTTGCACTTTAGCAACAAGTGATTTAATGCATCACTTACCCATCTTCAGGCAGCTAAAAGAACCAGAGTCTTACCCACTTTCTTCTCTCCTAGGGCATGCGCCTGTTCCATGCGATTTCTTTGACTTTACCATCAAGCTTCTGTATCAGGTTCTGTATCGGGTTATCACTCTCTGCTACTCTCAATCCCTCCTCTCCCCCTCGATCCCGGCGAGCCGTCCCATTAGGTTCTGATGGGTAATGGACCGTGCATGTCTCCTCTCCTCTCCCCTCCTCTCCCCCGTTTGCGGAGGTTCAGTGGAGCCGTCCAAAATCCTGTCTGCAGCGGCCGCTGTAACTAAGGAGTCAGGGCACCGCTCCCCCCGTTTCCACCCTCCTCCGTTGGAGCCCAAGGACGAGAGACCGGGAGCTGAGACCGCCGGAACCGACAACGCCGTTCGGACAGGGGTGAAGGGGGGGGGGGCGGCCAGAGACTAGTGCATGGTCCACGGGCCTGTTTTAGCAGGCATCATGGTGTGAGGGACACCCCCGATGCCTGCACATTTATAATACATGGTGTTTTTTTTTTTTTTTTTCTTTTAGGTGATCATGATGTTGTGGAAGAGGAATGTAATTTCACAAGTGAAAGTGCCCAGATCCTCATCGGGGAGATAATGGGGTGTAATAGGGATTTAGAAAACATTAAGCAAAACATCAATGATGTTCAAAACAAAATGAAGAACATCATTGATGTTTTAGGGAGAATATAAAACACCCAGAAATCCCTAACATATTCCAGGTTTATTGTTGTTTTTATGACTAATTTTTGACATATTATAGAAAAGCCAAATTTTGAAGATGCACACAGTGTGTCAACATGTGCTATCTGCCATCACGGGAGATCAATGTAGGCGTTTTGTGGGTGCAACCCCTTCCTCAATAATAAAGTAGCTGAGAGGAAGGGGTTACACCCACAAAACACGTCCATTGATCCCTCATGATGGCAGCTAGCACATGTTGAGGCAATTTGTGTTCATCTTCAAAATTTGGCTTTTCCAGGGGTGACATCACCCAATCTGCTGAACACATTAACAAACACAGTTTATAAATACTCATGTCTGATATTGCCTTCACTTTCTATAAAAGTTGAACTTTGTAAGTTCCAGAGTTGTGTATTTTTTATTGTTTAAAACATGCCTGTTTTACCTTAAAAGGCAATTTCTAATTATTAATGTGACCTAAAAAATTGTCATACAACAAACATGTTGGTTTGTTCAAAAACCCTTTTATAAACGCACATGAGATTGTGCTTTGATTAAAAAGACTGATAATCAACAATGTGTGGCTTCTTCTTTCAATGCTCTAAAGAATTTTTTGGAGGCAGAAGACCGGGCCCCCGCTAGTAAAAGAGCTGGAAGATGATAGCGAGGGATCCGGCAGAAGATACCTGGAAGAACCGGACATTTTTTCGGCGTAGGGGGTTCCCCTTAAAATCCATAACAGACCGAAGGGCCTGGTATGCTCTTGGAGGGGAAGTCGAATCCCCGTGCTTGTCGCTCATTGGGAAAGGAAAAAACATTTTTTCCTTTCCCGATGAGCGAGCCAGCTCGGCGCTGCTATCTGCAGCTGACACAGTGCAGTGCGATTACCTGCGGTTATGTGCGGATAGCTGCGCTAAATCGCTCCTGGATGCAGTCAATTCTATTTTTTCTATCCGCACCAAACCGCATGTAATTAAAACGCAGTTTGTGAATGGGGCCATAGGAAAGCATTGTGTGCGTTTAGCTGCGGTAAAAAACGCAGCTAAAAGCACAATTCTATCCGTCCGTGTGAAAGGATAAGGCCCCTTTCACACTGGCGCCTGAAAAACGCCCTAAAGAAGTGGCTCCATTCACTCCAGTTTGAATCGGGCTTTCACACTGGAGCAATGCACTAGCAGGACAGTAAGGTCCCTTTCACACTGGGGAGGGGGGCATCTGCGGTAAAGCGGTGCTATTATTAGCGCCGCTTTACTGTCGTTTTAGCTGCATTATTCGGCTGCTAGCAGGGCTGTTTTAACCCCCCTGCTAGCGGCCGAAAAAGGGTTAAATACAGCTGCAATTAATTATATAATTATATAATTATATCAAATCCTTTTTATTCTTGCTTTTTCAAGTTATACATAGTACATCATAGTAACATAAAAAGATTACACCAATAAATCCTTTAATATCCCATAACACAACTAATTTCATCATAGGCCAATTATTTTACCCGAGCGTTTTGGGAGGTGCTCTGGGATCTGTGTTGTTTGGCTTTATTACTGACTTCCTTGTCTATTTATCGTTGTCACTCAGTGAAATGCAGTGTTTTCCAAATAATTGGTAAAATGGGGGTTTGAAAGACTGTATAACCCATACATGGGCCACATTTAGCAGGTAGTGATTAACAAGATTTTCTTTATATCTGGACCATGAAGGAACCCAAGTATGAGGATGCATGTTATAAAGACTAGTGTCCCCCGGGGTATGAGGGGGGATGGCGGGATAGGAGGGGGCGGAGAGGTACAGACGAAAGGGGGAACAGGAGGGGAAGCAGAAGTGAATAAAGGTTGAGGTGGTACAGAGGAAGGGTAAAGACAGAATGCAAAAGTACAATATAACAAGGTAGAGGGGAATGCCCTCTGCCTGGGATATGATGCTAGTCCGTTGAGTTAGCTAGATTGTGCCATTTCCTGAAGATAAGCTTCCGTGTAAATAAAGTGCTGCCAGGGTCTCCAGGTCTCTCGAAAGGTCTCCTCTCTATTGTGCAGGGTGGCAGTAAGATCTTCCATATCCCTTAATTCGTTTACTTTAGCAAACCACAGGGACATCGTCGGTGGTCTCTCCGATCTCCAGCAAAGAGGAATGCAAGCCTTTGCGGCATTCAGAAGTTGGATGGTGAGAGAGGTCTTATATTTCTTGATGGGTCGTTCTGATAGATGGAGCAAGCAGGCTGCAGGATTCCCTTCCAGGGAAACACCGGTAAGATGTCCGACCGCGTGCGCAACCCCGAGCCAGAATGGGGCAAGCTTGGAACAAGACCAGAAGATGTGTAACATCGTCCCCTCCCCAGAGCCACAGCGCCAACATAGGCTGGGCACCTGGGGAAAGAAACGATGCAGGATGGCAGGGACTCTGTACCAACATGTCATGATTTTGTAACAGGTCTCCTGGACCCTAGTGGCAATTGAGGATTTCTGAGCAAAATAGAGAATTTTTTGTCTCTGTACGTCCGTGAATTGGTGGACTCCAAGCTCCGCTTCCCATTTGGAGAGGAACTGGGGAACGTACCCTTCCTCTGGTTGGGTTAAGGATGAATACATCAGTGAGAGACAGTGTCTAGTCGGTTCCCCACGATGGCATATGAGTTCCAGTTCAGTGAGATTACGGGTAATGCCTGATTTCCTCAGACAGCTGCGCAAAAAATTTCGCAGCTGCAAGCCACTCCAAAAATCTAGGGGGGGGTCTGTCACCAATGCTCCAGCTTCTAAGGAAAGTTGACCATTGGGTCCCAGGAAATCATGTAGGCGACATTTAGTGCCCATTGCCAGTCGTTTAAGTTGTGGACTCTGGATTCCAGGTGGAAATTCCGGGTTACCTATAATCGGAACCATGGGAGATGGCTGCGGGGACACTGCAGAGCGCCGGAAAGCATCTCTAACCACTGTTAGGGTGTTGCCCAGGGTAGGGTGTTCTAAAAGGTCCTTTGGCAGTGGTGAGGTAATCCAGGTCCAGCTCTTGGCTGATCCCCCGGAGTCCTCCTCCTCCATGGCGACCCAGTGCTTCGCCTCTGCGTGACAGTGCCAGTCCACCAACCTAGTTAGGTGGACTGCCCTGTAATAGGCCTTAATGTCCGGTAAACCAACCCCACCCCTGCTTTTTGTTAGGTAAAGGAGTTGGAGTCTCACACGAGGTTTGTGGTGGGACCAGACAAAAGCCCAGAACATGGAGTCGATCTGTTTAAAGAACGCTGGGGGTAATCGGATGGGAAGCGCCTGTAGCAGGTATAACACCCTCGGTAGCAAGGTCATCTTGAGGGCGCTACATCTGCCGAACCACGTCAGCGTCAAAGAGTGCCAGTGTAAGAGGTCAGTTTTAAGGCATAGGAGTAATGGGGCAAAATTAGCCACGTACAATTCCACTGGATCTGAGGTGATGTCGACTCCTAGATAACGTATATGCTTGGTTGCCCATCTCAATGGAAAGGACGAGCGTAAACGTTGGGCATTTCCCTTATCTACCGTTATGTTAAGAATGGAGGATTTCGTCAGATTAATCTGAAACGATGATAGATTGCCATATTCTTGAAGGGATTGAAGCAGGTTAGGGAGAGAGGTAAGAGGTTCTGTTAGGAAGAAAATAAGGTCATCTGCAAAAGCAGCCACCTTGTGGGATCCCGAGGGCTTCGGGTAGCCCAGAATGTCTGAGTTTGCCCTTATCATGCACAAAAGAGGTTCTAGGGACAGGATAAAGATCAGGGGGGAGAGGGGGCATCCCTGACGTGTGCCATGTCGAAAAAGTCCGATCTCGTCTCGTTTACCCTAACCGACGCGGTGGGGTGCGTGTATAGGGAAAGGATCCATTGTAGCATAGAGGAGCGAAGGCCTATGTGCTCTAGAGTTGCTCGAATGAAGGACCAGTCGACGCGATCAAAGGCCTTCTCCGCGTCGGTTGACAGCAGGAGAAGGGCCCGTTTGGTGGTCCTTGCCGAATGTATCAGGTTGATGACTCTTATGGTATTGTCCCTTGGTTCTCGTAGCGGTACAAACCCAGCCTGGTCTCTATGAATCAGATTCGGTGTGTGGGGGAGCAGTCTATTGGCTAAAATTTTTGCGAAAAGTTTGAGATCTGAATTCAGAAGAGCAATTGGGTGATAGCTCCCACAAAGTTGTGGGTCTTTACCCTCTTTCAGGATGAGTGAGATATAGGCCCTAAGGGTATCTATGGGGAATAAGTTCCCCTCCGTAAGAGTGTTGAGGGCAGAAACCAAGGGCTTCGCCAATAAGTCAAAGAAGGTTTTGTAATACACTGGGGTTAGACCATCAGGGCCAGGGGCCTTTTTTGGTTTTGAAGAGGCCAGAGCGGCTCCCAGTTCTTCTACAGTCAAGGGTTCGTCCAGTTCTTCCCTTACCTCGTCGGGTAGTGATGGCATGCCTGAGGCTGCTATGTAGGATTGAGGGGTATGCCTGCCCTCCCTAGGGGAGCCCATGGATTGCGATTTGTCTAGGTTATAGAGGCCTGTATAGAAGGAGCGGAACTCCTCCGCCATGTCTGAGGAGGTATTTAGCTTCTGTCCCGTAGACGATTGTATGTGTGGGATGTATGTTTTCGTACGAGGGCCCTGCAGGGCTCTGGCCAGGAGGGATCCCGGTTTGTTTGAGTACTCAAACATAGTACAACATGCCCAAGCTAGTTTCTGTTTGGTCTTTTGGAAAAGGAGAGTGCAAAGTTCCTCCCGAGCCTTCTGTAGATCCCGAAAGGTTGTACGGGCAAGGCTAGCCTTGTGTACACTTTCTAGCTTACGAATCAGTGCAATTAGTTCCTCCGTGTGTTTCAATCTGTCTCGTTTGAGTCGGGCCCCTATTTTGATCAATATCCCTCTCACAACCGTCTTGTGGGCCTCCCATATCACAAGGGGGTTGGGGACTGATCCCTCGTTGATGGAGAAGTACTCCCGTAGCGCTTTCAGCAACTCCGCACGAGTTTCCTCCGATTGAAGCAATGCTTCATTTAGTCGCCACGAGGGCGGAGACCGAGTCATTGGCCCCAACTGGAGGGTCAAGTGAATTGGTGCATGGTCGGAGAAAGATATGACATCAATGGACGTAGAGACTACCTTGGCTAGATCTTTATGTGACAGCAGTATGTAGTCTAACCGCGAGTAGGTGTGGTGCACCTGAGAGTAAAATGTATAATCTCTGTTTTGATTGTGGAGCAGTCGCCACGGGTCAACAAGATGTAGGGTACGTAGGTCTGCCTTGAGGCGCCTCAGGCAGGAGTAGGACAGATGTGAGGCTCCCCGCGAGACGTCCATGGTTGGATCCATGGCGAAGTTAAGGTCTCCGCCAAAAATAAGCATCCCCTCCGAGAACTCCAGGAGCTCCGAAAGAAGCTTACGTAGGAATTGGGGGTGATTTACATTGGGGAAGTAAACATTTGCGAAGGTAACCCGCAGATCGGACACCCTTCCCTTTAGGAGAAGAAAACGACCCTGCTCGTCTGCTCGCTGTGCCTCAAACACCCATGGGACCGACCTGGCCAGAATAATGCTGACCCCCTTCGATTTGGAGATCGGAGAGACGCTATGGTATGCCACCGGAAAGGCCCCATTTGTCAGCCTGGGCATGGAGTCTGCACGGAAGTGTGTTTCCTGCAGAAAAGCGACATGTGTTTTGCCCCTGCGCAGGTCAGCCAAAAGCTGCGAGCGCTTCTCTGGTACATTAAGGCCACGCACATTTAGAGAGGTAATCTTTAGGCAACCCATCATGCCTTCTGGCAGGGAAATGGAAGTCGGTATACGTGTGGGAAGGTCCCAAAAGCAGAAACCCTGACAGGCAGAGGGCAAGAATATGAAGAAATAGACCAGAGGGGAAAGCATGGAGAGAGGGAGAAGGAGGAGGGGAGGAAGGAAGGGGTAAGGGGAGTGAATGGTTTCTGTCGTAGACTAACTATGGGCCCCTGATGCACACTAGAAGTGTTTACACAGGGGTCCGCCCTAATGTGGGGGTGAAAAGAGCGTTGAAATCTACTCTAAGGTAGATAGAGTTTAGGCAGTGATTTAAATAGACAAAATATGTGGAGATGTGGGGGTGTAGTGCCTCTGAGAATTATGTAATGTCTAACATGAGAACCATAACAGTTGAAAATACTCTTTGACGATTGGTACCTGCATCTTAGCTAACAAACACCCTCTGTCATGACCGTTTGGTGAAGGCGCCACCAGGAGGCTCATGGACGCCAGACCGGCCCCCCCTGCCAATACAGGCAATAGACACTGCCAGTGGGGTCCGCACCGACGCCTCACAGCACGGCCCGCAGCACAAGCACCAAAGGTCTTTCACCTTCTCACCCGGGGGTGCCAGGGCGAATCATGAAAGGCGAAGTCAATTCCATATAGCGCAAATATAAAATATAAAATAGTGGAGCAATAACATAATGTAGTAAAGCGGTAAGAAATTAAACAACAAGGCATAACATATAAAGCACGTCCCCAACTATTGTCACATCCTTGGGATTGTTACCCACTATGGCCCTGTACCTCCCCCCCCTCCTAAAGCAGAACAACCTGCACATCCTTCAGGAAGAAGCTAAGGAGAGTAAGGGGTCCTAGAGGAGCCCCGCATGACTAGTAAGGTGTCTAGCAACTAGGGGGGGACATAACAAACCAGAAGGGCAAATGAAGGGGAAACAAATAGACAGACGGGGCTCTCCGGACACTTATCTGGGATTGAAGGGCCAATTTTTCCAAACGGTGATAAAGTTCCGTAGAGCCATCCTAAGGTGTCAGGGCTTAGCTCCGAGTCATTGGTTTCCCTATTGCATCTGTCTCCCCCATCCTCCACTGATGGTGATCCTGTGTAAAGGGGGCGTTGTACCGGACAAAGCTTTGCAGGGATCTAAGACAGTCTGGTCCCTCATTTATTGAGCTGGTGGGTAATGACTGACATCCCATAATTCCAGGGTGAGAGTTATAAGTATATCTAAGGGTCATCATTCCTTAGGTTACACTGGGTAGGGCAGTCTAAACAGGCTCAAGGAAGTCGCCCAGTAACCCAGTTTTACAGGCCTCCTGGGAAGTAGGTTCTAGTGTTCTTGGAAGCCCGGTGTGGTAATGTGACATAGGCGTTCATCTGGTCTTACCGGGTCTTGGGAGAAGATAGGAAGTTACGCTTCGGCGGACCTCGGGTGAGGTCTAGCTGTCTCTCGGCTAGTGGCTCGTGAGCGCGGTCTACGGGTTCGTTGCGGCCTGGGCAGAGGTGGGCCTAGGGCCTCCAGTGACAACAGGTAGTCAAACCAGTTGGGGACACTTACAGGAGGTTTGGCTAGGAAGCTGAATAGATCCGGAAGTTGATCTGGAGAGCGTAGATAGAATTCTGCTCCCTGCCTCCGCACGATTAGATGGAAGGGGTGACCCCAGCGGTACGTCGCCTCTGCCGCCCGGACGACCTCCAACAGTGGTCTCATAAGGCCTCGCATTGCTCTTGTTTGCCTGGAGATATCCGGGTAGATCCTGATCAGTGCGCCATCAAAGTCTATGGGGCCGCACTCCCAGGCCAACCGCATGATTTCCTCCTTTATGGTGAAAAAGTGTACTCTACACAGAACTTCCTGTGGGAGGTCTGTGGCATCAGGATCCTGGGATGCTGCGGGGGGAATCCTGGGGCCCGGGATACGGTGGACCCTATCCAGCTCCAGCTCCGCTGCCGGTGGTTTTCCAAGGATCTGGTTCAGGATAGCTATCACCGTTGCACAGAGATCTGATCCCATGGTAGCCTCAGGAATGCCGCGGAGGCGCAAGTTATTGCGTCTGCTCCTATTCTCGCCGTCATCCAGCTTTAGTTGTATGTCCACAAGATGGCGGCGAAAGCCACGCTGCTCCTGTTCCATGGCGGCAATCCGGGCATCCGAGGTGGATGCAGAGGACTCTAGTACAGTGACCCTTTCGTCCACTGTGTCTACCTGCTGGCGCAAGTCATGTAGTTCCCGGGAAAGTGCATTGACAATGGATGCCGCCATTTCCTGCAAATCTTGTCTTGTAGGCAGACCAGACACAATGTCTCTAAGAGATCCCTCCAAGTTACCGCCTGTCTCCCTTGTATGGCTGCAGCTAGATTGAGTGTCCGTGATGGGGATCACAGGGGATAGAATAGGAGATGCTGACCTATCATCTGAAGATGGACGGTCTCCTCCTGCATTCGCTCCCTGCTGTGTGCTTTTCTTGGCTGAGGCGGTTGCGGTCGTCAGAGGCACTCGAGGCGGCGCCATCTTGGCCGAGGTGGCGGGGGAAGAGGCAGCGTGTTGCCTGAGGAAATAATGGGTTATTTCCGAACCCTTCTGTACCCCCAAGTCCAGCGGGTGTTTGCGGTCCCCTGGCATGAATTCCGGCTCTCTCTGACCTAGATTACTGTCCGTTCTCAGGTCTTCCCCGCACAGAGCTCCGAGGTGTGCGTCCTCACTCTGCCATCGCTTGGCCACGCCCCCTGCTTCTTTATTTTTGAAATTTGTTGAATTAATAGTCCTCTAAGGTATGCTTTCAAGGCATCCCAGATCACACACCCCGAGGCTGTCCCAGTATTATATTCAACAAATTCTTTTAGTCTTATGCTTATCTCATCTTTATTCCCTATTATCTCCAGCCAAGTTGGGTTTAATGACCACATTCTCTGGCCGCTGTTATCCCAGACCATTATTGTTACTATCAATGGGGAGTGATCAGATACCCCCCTTGGCCGGTATTCAATTTTTCCGATAAAATGTTGGGCTTCTTGATTACCGATGGCCATATCAATACGGGAGAGAGTGTGGTGCGACCCCGAAAAGCAAGAATATTGCTGACTACTAGGATTACGAGCTCTCCACAGGTCACACCACCCAACCTCCTCCAGGAACTGTGCCAGCCTGCCCTCCATCCCTCTACCTCCACCAAGCCCTGGCGGGAACCCATCAAGCCTGCTATCGAGCACAGCATTGAAGTCACCTACTATAATAACCGGTACCTCCTTTTTGTCCTCCAAAAATCTCAATAACAAGGACAAAATCTCCATCCTAAATGGGGGAGGGATATACAGATTTGCTATGACAAATGGCCTACCCTCAGTTAAACAGTACAGAAAAATAAAACAACCCAACCTATCAATACTGACATCCCTGCAGGAGAACATCAACCCCCTCCTGACCAAGATGCTCACTTCCCTTGAATAAGAGGAGTACACTGAGTGGTATTGTGTCTGAAATTTTTTGTTTATAATTAATAATTTAGTCTCGTCAGTCAAGTGAGTCTCCTGCAGGCATATCAGCTCGGTAGCACAGGATTCCAATTCCGAAAATACGGCAGTTTTTTTAATGGGCTCACTCATCCCCCTAATGTTCCAGAGACTTATGCCAAATGTTTTAGGGTGCATTCAGATATGTAACAAAAAAGAACAGTACCCGGAATATATGAACAGGCATGCAGTTAACCTCCTATTTAGCAATAAAAAAATCAGGACCATAGGATAACGCTGTTCTAAACCAGCGCTGTTATACATAAAACTACAAAAAAAATAAAAAATCTCCAACCACTCTTTTGACAGCACCAATCTACCACATGTGCCCTTGTTCCCCATAGCCGTTTGGCCTTTTGCATCAGAAACCGCCTTAACCCTTCTTACTGCACTCAGTGCTAATATTATGAGGAGGGAGCAGGGAGAGTCTGGAAGGAAAATCGCCCCCCCTCCCCACCCCTATCTGGGATTTTTTCCCCATTCCTTCTAGTTTTTGTGAAATTTAAGTGTTTGTGCTTCTTTTCTTTCGCCTTCCCAAACTTTATTAACAGTGTTCTATGATTTTTTGCCATTTTAAATACCACTATAGTACCCATTCCTTTAAGTGAACCCTTCTCCCCCCCCTCCATTGCCTAACTTGGCTTGCCCTAGGGGCATTATACGTGACCTTTCTATCCCCCTCAACCCAATCCATCCACTCCCCTATCCCCCACTCTAAATATAACTCAATTATCCTAATTGTCAATCCCTTCTCCCCCTCCCCCCCATCCCATGTGACCCTATCACCCCGAGGGCCAATAAGACCCCCATCACCAACCTTAACATTGCTCTCATCCTTCACTACATCACTCCACCCCTCTCCCTCCCAGCCCCTACTGCTGCAAAAAAAAACCCCCAAAAAAACAAAAAAAAAAACAAAAAGGAACATCCTATGTATGAAAGAGATTTCTTTTACACGTATACAATTTCATCTCTATAAGTTCTTTCTGTTCTCTTCAAGCCAGTCCGTGACTCCTCTAACAGATTCAAAAAAATGAGTTTTCCCAAAAACCTCAATCCTCAGTCGCGCTGGATATAAAAGAGCATATGGAATATTATAGTTCCGTAAAGTGCGCTTAATGTCCAGAAAACCAGCTCTTCTCATTTGCAAGTCCGCGGAGTAATCTGGGTATATTGATATTCTAGCACCATTGAAAAAAATATCCCCTTTTTCTCTAGCTTTTTGCATTAAGTTCATCTTATCTTTATAACTAAAAAAACGCATTATCATTGGTCTCGGACGGTCTCCTGAATACTCTGCCCTGGTAGGCACTCTGTGGGCTCGCTTAATGGAAAAAAGATGAGAAAAGGACTCAGCCCCAAAACTCTCCTTCAGCCATTTTTCCATAAATTCTTCGGGACGAGGGCCCTCACTTTTCTCAGGGAGACCCATCACTCTCACATTTTGTCTTCGTGACCTATTCTCCCATTCATCCATTTTAAGTTTGTTGGCGTCTAGCTGGGCTTGCATTTTTTGAAAGTCCTGCCGCATTGGGAATACAATATCTTCCACTTGATTGACCCTTTCCTCCACCTCCTTAATTCTCTCCGCTGTTTTCTGAAAATCTTTCCTAATACTACAGAATTCTTCTTTTAGGACTCTTAACTCTTTGCACATCCCGCTTAGTGAGCTCCTGCAAGCGTTTATTGCGCATAACACCTCTCTTAAAGTGGGCTCTTGTTCGCTAGCTATGGTTGGGTCAGTAATAGCATCCACAGATATTCCCGGGGGTTCCCTCTCAGGGGATTTTTTATTCATTGATCTTACGCTAGCCGGTGGGATATCGGCCCCTTTCCCCATGCTCTTTCTATCCCCCATACCTCCCGCCGACACTTTCCCTGAGGGGGGCTGACCACTTTTAGCTGAGGACTGCGAGGAGCCGTGAGCGAATTTTTCCAGCTTCGCTGCAGCTGTCAGTGCAGATGCATTTTGGCTCCCTTTTTCTTTTTTTTGTTCCCTGTGATTGTGCGGGTGGATTTTCCTGAGGCTGCTGCTGATCCTCCCCCTTCTTCCTAGTCATGGTAAGATAAATACTATAAGGCGCTATTTAGCAAACTTAGCCTGGACTTGGACAGATAATTATCAAACAATCTCGACTTAATTAAAATGTCCAATCCTCCCAGAAGCAGAGGCCGAGAGAAGATGAGCCCCCGGACGTCTTACAGCAATAAATACAGTCACTATACTTAAGGTTATTTAAAGTCTGTTTCTTTACCTTCCTCCAGGTTGTGATTTGCAGTGATTTACAGATTACAGATTGCAATTACCTCCGGACTCCCAGCCTCCTCACTCTCAGACAGCGCAGAGGGGACAGCCAGCCCTGGGATCCTCCACACGGGACCCCCGTTCCTCCGCTCGTCCCTCTCAGCTGGGTTATCTGACGCTCACTTCTCTGCCCAGCACGGGCTGCTTTCCCTCAACCCCTCACACTCCCCCTTGAGCGTCTCACACCTGACAGCCACAGCGGGCACGATTCATCCGGTCTTCGCTCCACAGCACGGCACTGCAGCAGCACAGCGGGATCTCTCACGGCTTCTCTGCACGTCACCACCTCCAGACAGCTCACCGACCCCCCTCACACCAGCAGCCAGCAGGGAACGTAGGTAGGGATGGTATAGACACCGGCGGGTCACGGTTCATAAATTGAGCTAGAAAAGCTTGACAGGTATTAATGCAGCATCAGGGCTAGGATCGGGAGAGAACTCACGCACTCAACCGCTCACACCTGCATCCGGTCACGCCCCCAAACATGTTTAGCGCCGTTTTACCGCTGACACCCACACCGCCCCACTGTGAAAGGGGCCTAAGGCCCCTTTCACATGAACGGACCTTTCAGGTCCGTCTCAGACCTGCCGACCTGAATGGACACTCCATAGACCTCTATGGAGGGTCGACCCACTCCAATCCGAAAAGGTGTAACGGAGGAAAGACCTATTTTTCCATCCATCATCGGATCAGGTGACGACGGACTCTACGGTCTGTCATCATCCGATCCCCCATAGAGGAGAGCGGCACTCTGACAGGTCTATCCCTGCACAGTGTGCAGAGAAAGACCTGTCATCTGCCTGCTCAGTGGGGATCCACGGAGCGATCCCCTGCTGAGCAGAGCGGGCTCTGTACACGGACACACGGTCGGACTTTTCACCTGCAAAAGTCCGACGGACGCCGCCGGACCAAGTCCGGCGGACAATCCGACCGTGTGTGGTCTCCATCGGACTTCCGACGGACCGTTTCGGGCGGAAATCCGTCGTACTTTAGATTTGAAGCCTGCTTCAAATCTTTACGTCGTACCTCCGCCGGACTCAGTTCCTGACGGAAAGCCCGTTCGTCTGTATGCTAGTCCGAAGGACCAGATACGACGGAGGAGCAGGTTGCTGCATCTCGCGCTCGCTGCAATAGGAAAAACTAATTTTCCCATTGCGGCGAGCGCGGGGGGCATCCCAGGCCCTTAGGTCTGGTATGGAACTTTAAGGAGAACCCCCTACGCCGAAAAACCGGCGTGGGGGTCCCCCCAAAATCCATACCAGACCCCGATCCGAGCACGCAGCCCGGCCGGTCAGGAAAGGGGGTGGGGACGAACGAGCGCCCCCCCCTCCTGAACCGTACCAGGCCGCATGCCCTCAACATGGGGGGGTGCTTTGGGGGAGGGGGCGCCTTGCGGTGCCCCCCCACCACAAAGCACCTTGTCCCCATGTTGATGAGGACAAGGGCCTCTTCCCGACAACCCTGGCCGTTGGTTGTCGGGGTCTGCGGGCGGGGGGCTTATCGGAATCCGGGAGCCCCCTATAATAAGAGGGCCCCCAGATCCCAGCCCCCCCACCCTATGTGAATGAGTATGGGGTACATGGTACCCCTACCCATTCACCTAGGTAAAAAGTGTCAATAATAAAACACAACACAGGTTTTTAAAATAATTTATTAAACAGCTCCGGGGGGGGGGGTCTTCTTCCGTCTTCGGGGGTCCCTCTGGGTTATCTTCTCCCGGCGTCCGGTTGGTTCTTCTCCGCTCTCCGGCCTCTTCTCCCGGTGTCCCAGGTCTTCGGCCGGCCCCTCCGCTGTCTTCAGGTAGCTCTATTGCCAGCGGAGGTCCGGACTTCTTGGCTTCTTGGCTTCTTGTGTTCTCTTCTCTTCCCCCAGATGTTGACACAACGCTCTCTCCGGCTGGACTGGTCTCTGAGGGCTGCGTTGTGACTTATATAGGCGGAGACCCCGCCCCCATATGATGTCACAGTCCCTGGGCATGCTGGGACTGTGACGTTTTAGGGGGCCCCCCGCCCGCAGACCCCGACAACCAACGGCCAGGGTTGTCGGGAAGAGGCCCTTGTCCTCATCAACATGGGGACAAGGTGCTTTGTGGTGGGGGGGCACCGCAAGGCGCCCCCTCCCCCAAAGCACCCCCCCATGTTGAGGGCATGCGGCCTGGTACGGTTCAGGAGGGGGGGGGCGCTCGTTCGTCCCCACCCCCTTTCCTGACCGGCCGGGCTGCGTGCTCGGATCGGGGTCTGGTATGGATTTTGGGGGGACCCCCACGCCGGTTTTTCGGCGTAGGGGGTTCCCCTCAAAGTTCCATACCAGACCTAAGGGCCTGCGACGGGGCTCGCAAGGTTTCAATCTCGCCAAAAAAAGCGGCGAGATTGAATTCCTTTTCTAGTCCCGTCGTACCCAAGTCACGTTCAAAATGAACGGACTTGTCCGTGTGTGGGAAAGTCCGTTCATTCTGAAAGTCCGGCGGAAGTCCGTCGGGAAGACCGGATTCCGGAAAGTCCGGCCGTGTGTAGGCAAGTCCGGCCGTTCAGAAAGTCCGGCGGTAGTCCGCCGGAAGTCTGGCGGCAAGTACGTCGGACCTAGCTTTCTAGAAAGTCCGACCGTGTGTATGCGGCATAAGGCCAATGCCCTTTGCACAAAAATCCACGGAAAAGTTTGTACAAAGTCCCATCGTGTGTATGAGGCTTAAACACCAGAAATTCAAGTTTTCATATCTTTAAAGATCACCATACACTGGCCAATCAGTTAGATCTTCCATAAATTAGATTCAGTGCAAGAGCCTGTTTGGTTTTCTACAATTAGAAGTAATTCTTACAGTGCATCTCCCTATTACCGCTTTAGCCTAATGCTCTCTTTCCACTATTTCAACCCCAAAGTTGCGTGATTTACAATGTGCTTTTTCGGCTTGGTTTCCACTATTGCAACTTGTCATGCCACTAGGGACTGAAAAGTTGCATCACAAGTTCTACCCCAAGATTTACAATGATTACCGTTCATATGTCTGCGACTTCAAGTCGCAGCAACTTCAAAGTAGTCCCTTCACTACTTTGGTCCTACTTTGATGCGACTTGAGGTCCATAGACCTCAAAAATACACAGGCATTGCTTCAAGTTTCAGCAAAAAGTTGAGGGAAACTTGCGGCAAAAAACACGCAACTTTGGGCTTGCAATAGTGGAACCCGAGCCTTAATGCCATGCCATGCGACTAGTTCAAAACATCGTAGAAAAAGTCGCACTGAAGTTGGAACAAAGTAGTGCAAGAACTTTTTTTGGAGTTGCACCAATTAGAACGGGGGAACATTGAAATACATGTGTTTTGACTTGTCCTGCGACTTCACATGTGTCAAGTCGCACAACAACTCGCAGTAGTGGAAAGACAGCCTAAGGCCACTTGGGACTGAAAAGTTGCATCACAAGTTCTACCCCATGATATACAATGGGTACCATTCATATGTGTGCGACTTGCTTACGCCCATGCCGTATACACAGCGGGCACACATCTTTATTACAGAAATCCATATTTGCCATGGAAATTAACCACTTGCTTACCGGGCACTTAAACCCCCCTGCTGTGCAGACCAATTTTCAGCGCTGATGCACTTTGAATGACAATTGTGCGGTCATACTTAGCCAAATGTTTTTTTTTTAAGTTCCCAAAAATAGAGCATTCTTTTGGTGGTATTTGATCACCTCTGTGGTTTTAAGAAAAGACAGATTTTTAAAAATAATTTTGTATATTTTTGGATATTTTGATATTAAATTTTGCAAACAGGCAATTTGTCTCCTTCATTGATGTACGCTGATGAGGCGGCACTGATGAGCACAGATTGGTTACACTGACAGGCAGCACTGCTTGGGACTACTGGTGGGCATTGATAGGTGGCACTGGCAGGTGGTACTGGTGGGCACAGATGAGGCAGAATTGCCTCTTACCTTGTACCTAAGCCGGAACACTGTGCAGACAAACATTGCATTTTCTGCAGGGGAAATATTTCTGCAATGCAATTTTCTGCAATGTTTGTCTGCACAATGTTCTGGGTAGACGAAAAAAAAGATACCTTTTCATCCACAATAACTTTACGCACATACTCTATGAAGCATTTTACAACCTGTGCAACTATATTTATAGTCTATCTTATTACGTGCCCTTGCAAGCTACATTATGTAGGGAGGACCATTAGGAATTTTAGCATTAGGGTAAATGAACATCTGGCTAAAATTAAAAAGGGATGCCCTAAACATACCGTGTCCCGTCATTACCTGGGGCATCATGACAAAGACCCTACCGGCACCCAATTTCAGATCATAGATCGCTTTGTCCCTAATTGGAGAGGTGACTCTTGCTTACGGGGGGGTGTCTCGACTCGAGACATTCTGGATATATGAACTCAAATGTTATGCGCCCCATGGTATTCATGTGGAATGGTACCTCAATTGATTTATCAACCAGGCCTAAGCGTATTGAATAACCGTTTCACTTCCCCTTCATACCCCATTTATCACATACTTATTCTGTCATTTTTCCGTTGCATTGAATAACTCTACTCACTTTGTTCTTATATTGAGTTTCCCCAATACAGTCGTGCCATTGTCTCTGTAAACTAACGTTTCGGGATATAGGTACTGACACACAATCTTGCATATTACACTTAGTATATGCAATTAATTACAGTCAGGCCCTTATTTACATACAGTATGATTGTAGTTTACTTATCCAATTTTTCCATTTGTATATTCTTATTTTTTGGGTATGTAATGGAAATTTGTAAGTTCTGTATATAATTGTATTGTATTTTGTATGTATTGCACACTGCCCTCACTGTGCACACAGCACTAATAATGTTTTCAGTAAATGTTTACATTCTTTCGAGTCCTGATTAGAATTAGCCTGCCTATGTAATGCCCCTTGTTACCATAAACGTACAATTGTAATATTAATGTGATACCTACGTAATCATGTGCATAAAAACCTTCAATTGCGTCATAATAAAGCAGAACAGTTATTTGGAAAGATGCTGAGCGTATCTTTTGTGTCTGTCCCCTACTGCAGTAGTTATTATTAATTTGGAACCACTAATCAGTATGAGGATAGGAGTTGCCTATCATCAATTTAACCGAGTCAGCATGGCGAGGTTTGCCTTAGGAGGGGATTCCAGGTGACCCTGAGTATCCGAAACGAGGAGCTTGAGACGATCCGGGAATTTCTGATGATCAGCCGGCTGAGGTAAGCCTTTTGCTTACCTCAGCCGGGGTACCTATTTTACTCCCCTTAATCGAACTGTATTGATTGGTGGTTATATGTTATGTTAT
This sequence comes from Aquarana catesbeiana, assembly GCF_042186555.1. Taxonomy (NCBI): domain Eukaryota; kingdom Metazoa; phylum Chordata; class Amphibia; order Anura; family Ranidae; genus Aquarana; species Aquarana catesbeiana. The sequence continues at coordinate 189,591,782 of NC_133334.1, read as the reverse complement.
GTTGTAACTGTCTATTGTCCATCGGAGTGTTATAGATAAGAAAGGGAAAAATAGTGCTGTTCACAGGTATATGTAGTACATCTGCTAAATAAAGTAGTTTAGAGGCAAGAGGGTATAGGCACACGTTGAGAAGAGAGAAGACTGGCCAGTCATTATGGACATTAAATTAAGTAAGGGAATGAAGGGTAAGAGACCCTCAAAAATGCCCAGCACAAGAGGAGCGCTATATATGAACCGAAGGTGCAGTTCCGCCTATACTGAGCCCCTAGATTAATGGTTAAAGTGGACAGGGATCCACAATGGGTAACTGGGTTACCAAGGTCCACAGGGACTAAGAATCATGCAGAGTAAACAGCTAGAGAAACAGCTATTTATGTGAGCAGGATGGATCCAGGGTGACATTAACACTAGACAGAAAGGGACATTTTCATGTTAAGTTGTGGGATGAATTTGGAGTCAGGCACTACCACTAGTAAGTCAAGAAATAGAGAAATGTGAATTAAAACAGAATACTTTATATGTTGTCAGAGAGGGAAGATGGGATGAGCACTCTGGCTGCCTGTCTGATCATAGAAGCTAGATATAAAAGATATCTGAACAAAATAAGGAATGCAGAATTTAAGGCAGGGAAATATTAAAGAGTTAAAAGAAAGTGAGAGAATGATATGCATGTGTTGCGTACAAATGGGAAAAAGTAAGCGATTTTAGAGAGATATTGGTGTATGTGTGTGTGAATGCTGGGACCTTTAGTTCTATTGCTTGTGTGTGTCATGTACGCAGATGTGACCCCCTCCTTTGTGCTCTCATGAACGAATGTGGCTGAGATGAGAGGTCAGTGATAAGCTGGAAGGACACCATGCCAATTCCAGTTTTTTAGACAAAACATTTATAACAAAATGTCCCGGGTTAAGGAATCTAATGGTAAACAATGTGATCACAATTATTTTGAATCTGTTTTACAAACGTGGTAAAATGAAGGTTACATTTAACCGTGTATTGCACAAATTGAATATCCTTTGATAGTGGAAACACTGCATTTAAAAAAGGGAAATTAAGTAAAATTAAGTAATAATGAGTATTCATTTCTAATATGAGTTTAACAATTTTATTAATAATATAGATATATTGCAACTGGTTTAGACAACCTTTGGTTGGAAATGAAATTCAGGTTAATGGGGAAATTTGTAAAAATTGGATTAGTTTAGATTAAGATAACAATTTTGTAATTTTACATTTATACAATAAGCCCTTATTGAGAGAAAAAAAGATTAAGATGAAGTTGTTATTTTGAATAAAGCTGCCATAATATAAATAAAGCCAAGATGGATGGGATACATAAGAAGTTTTTCTACAAAAATGAAATTTTAAGGTTTTTGATAATAACTTGATGTGCATTCCATGATGTGAGAGTAATAATAAGTGGAATTTGGATGTGACAGACCCATCACATCAAGTCCACACACCCTGTTAGGATGGATGCCACCTGCAGCCAGTTGTTTTATAGTTTTTGATGCTTTCTGGTCCATCATACAGATTGTTGATCCTTTTGTTTTATTTATTTTTATTTTTGAAATCCAAAGCAGAATGTAAGGATTGTGAAATGATGTGCCCCTTTTTCTTGTAAGTACAGTGGTATAAGCAGAAGAATATTTTGGACTTATGGGCATCTCTGCATGACAGCAGGGTATTGTTATCATTTATTATAATATTGCCAGGAAAAAGTTGTCTTTTTAAACATGAAACTGGAGTTCTTACACAAACAGCATGATAGAAAACAAGCCATTGTAATATATTTATGTAGCTGGACCCAGTAATGAAGGGTTCACCCTGATATATCAGAGCTGTAGCTTTTATGCAAAGGTGCTATTAGACAAAAGTTAGATATTGTTTTGGTCAAACATTTAATTTTTAATGGTCCGACATTCTGCGCAGCAAATATACAGCTAACTAAATGTTTGTCTAATGAAAGGTTTAAAATATGAGTTTGCTTATGTACAAATCTAACAATGAAAAATGTGTACATTTGAATCCAGCCATCCTTATTGCCTCTATTGGAGGAGGCTGGAGACAAAGGAAGACACGTGTGTTAAATTGATGGGGGATTGGTTTACCTGCCGAAGTAAAAACAAACTTCTGGCCCTTTAAATGGAACCAAAAGCTCTCTATATCTCTTGCCAAGTTAATTTGATCGGCTGTTTTCAGCCTTCCAGGTTCTTGCTGAGGTAGCCATATTAACTTTAAAACTCACACATGGAAGCAGACCAGGTGACTCTAATGCCCCGTACACACGGTCGGATTTTCCGACGGAAAATGTGTGATAGGACCTTGTTGTCGGAAATTCCTACCGTGTGTAGGCTCCATCACACATTTTCCATCGGATTTTCCGACACACAAAGTTTGAGAGCAGGCTATAAAATTTTCCGACAACAAAATCCGTTGTCGGAAATTCCGATCGCGTGTACACAAGTCCGACGGACAAAGTGCCACGCATGCTCAGAATAAATAAAGAGATGAAAGCTATTGGCCACTGCCCCGTTTATAGTCCCGATGTACGTGTTTTACGTCACCGCGTTGAGAACGATTGGATTTTCCGACAACTTTGTGTGACCATGTGTATGCAAGACAAGTTTGAGCCAACATCCGTCGGAAAAAATCCTAGGATTTTGTTGTCGGAATGTCCGAACAAAGTCCGACCGTGTGTACGGGGCATAAGGATTCTGCATTACAGCCCTGGACACTTGATGGGTCTGTGCAACTCACAGATTCCACCCTAGTTCTGGCCCAGTATAGCTGGGATTAATAATTCAACTTTAAGGACCCCAGGACGAGAAGAACAAGTGGTCCATAGGGGGCAACTTCTTATGAAACAGGACTTTGGAAAAGGTGATCATTTATGTCTGCCAGCCACTCTTTTCCCTTCAGCTTGACACATGGACCATGTCATCAGTCACAAGAAGTTATGGCTGCCTTAGTAAATGAGCATGGGATAGAGCCAGGGTTCTCCACAGTTGTTTTTATAACATACCACTTCTTGTTTTACCTGTTACCAAAGGTGTTACCAAAAGCTGAACATCCCTTCCAGAGATTACAAAAACATATATCCAGATGCCCAAGTCAGGATCTTACGAGTATGCATTTTGTCTGTATGGACATGTTTTCTGGATGTCCAGTGGCAAATGCTACTGCAAAGGCCACAGTAAAAAGTGTTATCAGAAGTAGTTTGTAAATATAGAGTGCAGAAAGTACAGAGAGTAACAGAAGAAATTATTTTTTATAGGAGAGTCTATACTAGAAGTTTTTAGGTTTTATTTTTACACCCCCTACTGTCTACAATGTAGCGGACAAAGTAGAGTAAGAAACTAGAAAACTTTTGCCTGAATGTTTTCTTATATTTTATGAAGCCCCTAATGGGGATGTTGGACTCTCTCCCTATGGGATTTTGTTTGGGAGTGTGTTACTCACTTGCTTATATTTTGTCTCAGCAGCTGAAGTCCTCCATTCGGATCTCACAGAGAACGTTGCTGATCTTTTAAGGTTTTTGACAAACTCATTTATGTGTTTTCTCCCTAATTCCAGATCCTAAAAGTTTGGAAGGATCTAAAACTAATGTGATACCTACGTAATCATGTGCAAAAAAACCTTCAATTGCGTCATAATAAAGCAGAACAGTTATTTGGAAAGATGCTGAGCGTATCTTTTGTGTCTGTTCCCTACTGCAGTAGTTATTATTAATTTGGAACCACTAATCAGTATGAGGATAGGAGTTGCCTATCATCAATTTAACAGAGTCAGGTATCATCTATCTAGCAGCTGAAGTCCTCCATTCGGATCTCACAGACAACGTTGCTGATCTTTTGGTGTGACGCATCCCGATGCTCCGGGCCTGCACACATATTACGTATGATGCTGGGCTCGGTGCATTCCTCCCTTGGGTACTGTTCCCTGACCACCGCGCCCTATTGGTCTAAGCATATCACATGACCACAGTTCATGTCGAGGCTTGGAACTCACTAATACACACCCAGCCTCTATCTCAGTTACTGTCAAAGTCTAAGCTTTCTTAAGTTTATTAAATATTAGGATATTTGTATATATGTTAATATTTAGTGTCATCAAGTAATCTGTGTGTCTTACCTTTGATACTGGCCATCCAGCTGGTTGTCTGACTCCACCCCTTTGGAGGACAGATCATTGGCACATTAGTTTATATATTTAATGGCAATGTGAGGAGATACAGTTTTGCCCCAGTTGAAGACCCCTTAGTGTCGAAACCGGTCGGGCTAGCATTCCTTGTATCCCGCATTGCTTTTATTTTATTTTTATCAGTCCTTTTTGTGATCACTTTTATACTGGTGTTTACCATTTGACCTTTTATCATTAATAAACCAAATTGGTTTGACCTGCACCATTGGAGTCCTTCTCCTTCCTTTGTTTCCATATGATCATTCCTTGGAGCTTATGCGGGAACAGCTTTGGAGATGGCTATCTGGCTGGAGAATACCATGCACCAGGAGTTGAGGATATCACTCCGAACCGGTTACACTCACCTGCGTCCAGTACTTGAGCAGCATCTAATCAATACAGCATAGGATCCCAAGCCTGTCTGACCCCTCTGTCGTATGACATTTGGGGTCCATCACAGCTGGTAAGAGTATCCATTTACCTCTTGAGTATCGTTGAAATTAACTACAGACAAGCCTTACACCATTTTCCTACTATTGGGACTACCTTCACTTGAGGGAGATACCATTCGACAATTTTGTGGACTTTTTTTCACATACACTTACTGGGTCACATCCAGTTTTGTTAATTCACATTTTTTGTTTTTATTAGATTTGTCATTGAGTCTTTATCTTGTGATTTATTTTTACACTTTTTAGTAGCGCTACAGTTTCACTATATCATTTATTTAGAACTTTGTATGCTTGAGTTTTAGCAGCTTTTTCTCACCTACTTGATAAGTTTTAGTGCAGTCCTTTCCCCCACTATCACCAAAAAGAAAAATGAATACTTACCACTCTGAAATGTTACTTTCCTGGTCACTATCCATGGCAGCATACGCACAATCCATGCATGTGCTACCATGAAGGCACCAGGAACGTAACTTAAAACTAAAAAAAAAATAAATAAAAAGGGATTTGTCTAGGACATGCCAATCAGCCTAGTTAAGCTGCAGCTGGGAAATCCGTTGCATGAAAAGAACACATAAAACATAAAAAATTTGAAACAATTTTATTGGTCCAAAAAAAACAGGACTTGGAAAAGAAGCAAGGAAAGCAAAATACATACATGTATGTTAATTTGAGACACTAACAGAATATGTTTGAGGTTTGACCCTTTTGCAGTGTAAATTAACAGGAGTTAAAAGGAGTGCACCCACAAATGGACATCTATTAAGGATTAAAACAACATTAGGCACAACATCTTGAGAAAGAATTTTAAAAATAAGGCAGCACAGACAGTTAAATCAAAGTGAACAACGTAAAAACAACAAAAATTGCCAACATAAAAAAGATTTCATGGTAAAATAACCACCACCCAAAAAAAAACAACAAACCAAAGTAACAAATAAATTGCATAAAAACACATCTGTTTTGCAACAACATAATAAACAAAATACAAATCGAAAATACATGTGTAGGCAATTTGCAAACACATGGACAGTCCATGAAACACACAAAATGCAAGTTCACCCAATGTAGAGAGAGCTTAAAAGTGAGTACACCTGTTAAGGATGTCCTTAAATTACTAACCCAAAAAACACACTCTGAGCAAGCCCAGAAACATCCAAGTGCTGTTCACACACAAAAAGCACCACCATAAAAAACCAAAGTCCCTGAGCATGCCCAGACCAACCCAAATTCATTTCACACACCAAAAGGCACGGGAAAAAAACAAAGTCCCTGAGCATGCCCAGAACAACCCAAATGCAGCTAGCACAAAATAAGCCACCCCCCTGTCCAAAATTAAGCACATCATCCAGCATGCACCAAAATTACAGATGGGACAAAACACTCCCCAGTTCAGGGGGGCAACTAAAGAGCCTAACATGTGCAATAGTTATACAACAAATACCATTGCAGTCTAAGGGAACTGACTTGGCAATTTTACTAGTCCCCACTTGGCTGGCTTATCTTCTAATTATTGGCCTTAAAATGGGTATGGGGCCCAGGTCCCACCCTAAGGGACATATATCAATGTCACCAATTGGACAACCCCAAAAACGAAACAAGGATAAATGCCTTTAAATATGCCAAATTGCTTAAGGGCCAGTTCACACCAATGCAGTCCAGTGCATATTTTATGCATCAAAAATGCATTGAAATTCGGTTATATGGTTTTCAGTGGCATAGTTCACACCATTGCTTGCAGTTCCAGTGCGTTCCAGTTCGAGAAAAAAAAGTAGAACATGCTACATTTTTTCTGCACTGGACTGTACTGGAAAGCTGTAAAATGCATCAAAAAAGCACTGGAATGCACTTGTCCTTATTTAAGGTTAAGTAAAAAGGGGGTGGGGAAAAAAAGCACTGGACTGCATCAAAAATGCACCAAAAATGCACTAGAACGCATCAAAAACGTGCATGCAGAAAAGCACCTGGAACGCGTCCGGACTGCGTTTCTATGGTGTGAACTAGCCCTAAGGGCCCTAAGGGCCAGATCACACTATAGAACTGCAGTCCGGATGTGTTTCAGGTGCTTTTCTGCATGCACGTTTTTGATGCATTCCAGTGCATTTTTGGTGCGTTTTTGATGCAGTCCAGTGCTTGTTTCCCCCCTCTTTTTTCTTAAGCTTAAATAAGGACAAGTGTGTTGCAGTGCGTTTTTGGTGCATTTAGGTGCGTTCCAGTGCGTTTTTAATGGATTTTACAGCATTCCAGTACAGTCCAGTGCATAAAAAATGCAGCATGTTCTACATTTTTTTCTGGAATTGGAAATGCATTGGAACTGCAAGCACTGGTGTGGACTATGCAAACCATATAACCTAGTTTCCGTGCATTTTTGATACAGAAAAAAATGCACTGGACTGCATGTGGTGTGAACTGGCCCTTAAGGAATAAAAGTTATTTAAAAATACTCGCGGCTATAATGAAATGTCGGTCCGGCAATACACATAAAAGTTCATTGATAAAAACAGCATTAAGAAAAAAAAATTAAGAACAAAAAAATGTGTGGGGTTCCCCCGAAATTCCATACCAGGCCCTTCAAGTCTGGTATGGATATTAAGGGGAACCCCGCGCCAAAATAAAACAAAAAATGGCGTGGGGTTCCCCCTCAAAATCCATACCAGGCCCTTCAGGTCTGGCATGGGTTTTAGGGGGAACCCCGCGCCAAAATAAAAAAAAATGGCGTGGGGTCCCCCTAAAAATCCATACCAGACCCTTATCCAAGCATGCAACCTGGCAGGCCGCAGGAAAAGAGGGGGGACAAGAGAGCGCCCCCCCTCCAGAACCATACCAGGCCACATGCCCTCAACATTGGGAGGGTGCTTTGGGGTCCCCGTGCGCCAGAGGGGGGGCGGGGTCACCGGGTGGCCCCGCCCTCCGTTATTTAAGAACCATCAGAAGAGGAGAAGCGTCACACAGCGGGAGCCTCCCATGGATGTGGAGCTGCCCGAGAAGAAGAAAGGAAGAAGATGCCGTGGAGGAAGATGCCGGACGAGAACACCGGAGGAAGAACCAGGAGAACCAGAAGAACCAGAAGCAGAAGAAGAAGATGAAGGAAGAAACCGAAGGAAGATAGAGGATAGAAGAAAGAAGATAGAAGAAAGGAGAGCCAGAAACGTACACGGCAGGGGCCAGCAGGGGCCAGCACAGAGGCGGGTGGAGACAAAGAGATGCAGGCACTAGCAAAGAGTAGATGGGTGACAGTCAGGAAGGGTAGAGGGGGAAGTGCCAGGGAGGCCGATCCAGGACTGGGGCATCACAATAAGTACGCTCCATTGAGTGACATTGGTGGAACTAGTCAGGGACCAGCACTGCTGGAGCTGAGGGACTCTCCTAGCTTCCGGGGGAAGAACTCCTCCAGTGAGAGTGGGGGGGCAGCGAAGGGAAAGGAAAGACAAATTCTGGTGGTAGGGGACTCAATTCTTAGAAGGACAGAGAGGGCAATCTGTAACCAAGACCTGAAGCACCGAACAGTATGTTGTCTACCGGGCGCTCGGGTTCGGCACATCACGCATCTTGTGGACAGAATACTGGGAGGGGCTGGGAAAGACCCAGCTGTCATGGTGCATGTTGGCACCAATGACAAAGTCAGAGGCAGATGGAGTGTCCTAAAGAACGATTTTAGGGACTTAGGAGCTAAATTGAGGAAAAGGACCTCCAAGGTAGTATTCTCAGGAATACATCGAGCCACACCAGAAAGGCAGAGGGAGATTAGGGAAGTAAAAAAGTGTCTGAAGAGCTGGTGTAGTAAGGTTTGGGTTCCTGGAGGACTGGGCCGACTTCTCAGTCGATAACCGGTACTATAGAAGGGACGAACTGCACCTAAATGAGGAGGGTGCAGATCTGCTGGGAATGAAGATGGCCAAAAAGTTAGAGGGGTTTTTAAACTAGGCGATGGGGGGGAGGCTCCAGAGGTAGAGATAGTCAGCGTGGAAGATATTCTAGAGGGTAGTATTGGGGGCATTAGTGGTAGGTTGACCAAAGCACAAAAACACAAGTTAAGTATGGTAGCAAGTCCTAGTTGCAATCTCGAAACACCCAATACGAGGACAATATGCGACCGGTCTAAACTATGCGGCATGTTCACCAATGCCAGGAGCATGGCGGACAAGATGGGTGAAGTAGAGATACTGTTGTACGAGGAGGATTTGGATTTTGTGGGAATTTCAGAGACCTGGTTCAACAGTTCTCATGATTGGCTGGCAAACATTCAAGGGTATACCCTTTACCACTAAGGTTAGAGAGGGTAAAAAAGGGGGAGGGGTATGCCTATATATCAAGAATAATGTACAAGTGAATGTGAGAGATGACATCACTGAGGGAGCTAGGGAGGAGGTGGAATACTTATGGGTAGAGCTCCAAAGGGATGAAGCTAAAGGGAAAATAATACTGGGAGTATGCTATAGGCCCCCTAACCTGAGGGAGGAAGTGGAGACAGATCTCCTATCACAATTTGGATTAGCAGCAAGGATGGGAAGTGTTATCATAATGGGGGATTTTAACTATCCAGACATAGACTGGGCGGAGGGAACCGCACATTCATTTAAGGCTCGCCAGTTCCTTAATGTCTTGTAGGACAATTTTATGGGTCAGATGGTAGATGCACCAACTAGAAATAAAACATTACTGGATCTACTGATTACCAACAATACAGACCTGATCACGGATGTGGAAATACGGGGCAATTTAGGTAACAGCGATCACAGGTCAATTAGTTTCAGTATAAATCACACAAATAGGAAACATAAAGGGAATACAAAGACACTGAATTTCAAAAGAGCCAACTTCCCTAAACTACAAACCTTGCTAAAAGGCATAAATTGGGATAAAATATTAGGAACAAAGAATACGGAGGAGAGATGGGTTTGCTTTAAGAGTATATTAAATAAGGGCATTAGCCAATGTATCCCATTGGGTAATAAATTTAAAAGGGCAAACAAAAGTCCTGGATGGCTTAACTCCAATGTTAAAATGCATATAAACGCAAAGGAGAAGGCCTTCAAAAAATACAAGGTTGAGGGATCATCCTCAGCATTCAGACTTTATAAAGAATGCAACAAGAAATGTAAGGGTGCAATTAGGACGGCTAAGATAGAACATGAAAGAAACATAGCGGAGGAGAGCAAAAAAAATCCCAAGAAATTCTTTA